>NC_056738.1:373889205-373989205 GCF_019279795.1 Protopterus annectens | reverse complement strand
AACACCTAATTTCTTACAACTTCATCTCAAACTGTCTGTCTCGGCTATCTAACTATCTCAAACAAAGACCCTTCTAAGCCAAACTGAACAATTCTCTATGCTCTTTCTCACACCATATGTGGATCCTTCGAGGCTAAATACGTGAATGTATTCTTTTTTCCTCTCTTTTTATCGCAAACCTCACTTGGGACCTGCAGAAAATTAAAATGCTAGTGTATGCAGACTGCATCCTCATACTGAAAGAAACTAGTGACATATACTCTCTACAAAAGTTCTTACAAGATGATTTTAATATTTGTCAGTCTACTAACAGATAATGCTTCAGAAACAAAATCCATATTATTTGGTACTGCAGAAAAATATTTGTCCACCTCTCTCCATTAGTACCCCTCAGGTCCACTTTGTAAAACAATTAGCTACCTACAAATGTCTTGCCATACTTTTGAACCCTCAATATTTCTTTATATAGCCATATTGAATCCATTTTTTCCAAATTAGTTAAACAGCTTAACCTGTTACAGCCTAACACACCTTACTCTACAGTGTTGGTGCTGCATAACCAAATATATTCTCTTACCAAAGCTTGAATACTGCCTTCTTTTTCTGACCTAGAAAATGAAAAAAAATGCAACCTCCTTTAAACAAAATTTGCTATTTCATTAATTTTCCTTTGACTGTACTACTTACTACCAATACACTGATATTCTCACAACCTCCATATTATTTGCAATTGTTTTGTTCAAATTTCTTGTTGCAGACTTCTTGTCTCCTGTTGCTCATTTTTTGTCTAAATCTAATAATCTCTAGCCTGTCTGTAACTCTGCTTTGAATGCTGTTACTGTTTATAGACCCCTTCCACATACTCCTGCAGTATGGAATTCTAGTGTTCCAGACATCAAACACTTTCCAAACATTTTTATTTTATATACACCTTAAAAGCTCAATATATAGAGTTAATGAAATGTCATTGCCTTGAAAGAACTCCTTTGCATGCCCCCACAGTACTTCTAACCTTGAACTGTATCCCTTCTTTTTACTTATGCAAACTTTGAACACATTGTACATACAGTAAGTACTGTCAAAATGTTGAATAGCTATCTCAGTGTTTATGCTGGTTGGTCAATGTTTGCTTTACTTAGTATATATTTTACATGATTATTTTGTTTGTCTCTCTAATCTAATATCTCTACCAATTTCTAGCATTGGCTTGAGGCTAAATTCTGCTTTGCCATGTTGGTCACGGCTGGAAAGGGTTACTTGACCAGATTGCTTACCCTATTAACAAATGTAAACAAACAAACAGTGTAAAAGTGTTTGAGGGTTGAATAACAGGAAATTTATTACCCTTATATAATAGGGAAGCAGGAAAATTCATGGAACCCCATGATTATTAGCATAATAGTAGTCACAGAAAAATTCATGATGTGAACCCTGGGGATAGGGGTTTTGCTTCCCTACAGGAAAATGACTGCTACAACAGCAACATGCACTCATGACCAGAGCAATCAGTCAGTCAAGCTGGCCAAATGTTGTGAACAGATTAGAGAAAAAAATGACATAGACGTACACTGTCTGACTTCATATAGTTACCAGTGCCTTTGCCTCAATCTTGCACAGGTAGTGATAAAATTAATTGGAAAGGCTTGTATGCAATTAAAACTGCAGAACTGTATTTCTGCATGACTGAAGGGTAGCAGGTAGAGCTATATGAAAGGGACAATATGAGGAATAAGAAAAACTAGTGCCATAACCCAGGAGTCAGTTCAAGCATCCAGTACTCTTCAGAGTGTTTTGGGGGATGCAATGTTGTATATCAGAAGTGAGCTTTAGTAAGGATTTTTCAGTAAGGCTTAAACAAATAGTTGATAAGATTTCTGCCTTAGTAACTCTAGTCACATGGAATCAGCTCCCTGTTATATTTCCTCAGCTGTTTAATCAAATGTCTGTTTATATGTATCTCAGCTGTGCTGTTTATTCAGGCCAACTGGTGTCTCAGAGGTTCTTTTTGTAAAGATGCATACTTTACTGTAAGCATGTCTGTATTATTTTAATGTGTCTGTTCCTACAGGTCTTCACAGAGCCTGGGTCATGGTTAAAAAAGATCACAGTGACCAGCCCACCTACCTGCTTAAAAAATGGAAATAAATACATACATACATACATAATTAAATAAATAGATAAATGAATACATCTCAGGCATGTATAACAGAATAAAAAGACAGTGTTTTCATCTTTGCTGATGAACCAAAAATAGATGCAGCAGATGGGGAAAGTGTCTAAGAAAAGGTTTGCTAATACTGACTGAGTGGGTAAGAAGGCTGCAGCTGAGTACCACACCAATGATGCTACAATCCTGGTGTGAAGTATAAGCCAGAGGGAATGAAAGTGACAGCAAATAAACAGGAAAAAGTAAGTACTATATCAGTTACAACTAGACTGAACCACAAGAAGAAGGCAGTGACAGAAGCAAACAGAATGATTGGATGAGTCTTGAAGCAAAGGTGTAATGTTTGTGCTCTTTCAGGTCCTAATAAGACCACATCTTGATTACTGTCTGCAGCTCTGGAGGTCTTACCAAAACAATCAGGTTTCTTGAAGGATTCTAGAGGAAAAACACTAAAAAGGTACATGCATCGAAGGGAACATACATGACCAGAAAATAGACAAGTGAGAGCATTTCTTTTCTACCTAGAGAAGAGAGGAGATAGGGAGGACATGGTACTGGTGCACAGGGTCATGTCAAGGAGCTGTGAAACAGGAATTCTGAACAGGAAGGACAGATGTGAGTAGTGGAGGTACAAGTAGAAGAAAACTCCTTGAATCTGTGAAAGTGTTTTTTCACAGAAAGGGTTGTAAACCCAATGGAGTATTCTAATGGCTGTAGGAGAAAAACATCCACAGAGACATTTAAGAGGGTATGGAATAGGAGAAGAAAATAAAAGCAAAACACGGGGGATGTTGCGAAGGAAATTGCTGAGTGCACTTAAATGTCAGACTATACTGATTTACTGATCCCTTCTACCATCAAACAAGTGTCATACGTTGGTGACTCTCTTCATTCTTGTTATGAGCCCCAATATTTCTGGCATTTGCTAGAAAGTTTAGATTCAATGACCTCTGCAATATTTCTACTTTTTTTTTTTCTCAGTGATTTTTCAGATAGCTGATCTAGTGCTAGTAGCCTGACCAATACTCTTGTTTTATGACTAGGGTATTTCATAATGTTAATGCTCTTTTTTGTATTTACAACCCAAATACATTAACAGTAGAGTTATATTTTCTCAGTATAAGTCATCCATGGTCTCATCAACAACATCAGTAGGTCTACCTTTGCTGAATCTTTAAAGAGAATTCATGTTCAACTACTTGCACTTTCCTTTTTCTGGCACACCCATATCAGTACAAAAACAGTTGCAAATACCCAGGGACCCATAATAGTCATTGTTTTACTACCAACAAACCTGTAAAAGTTTATTTTTATTTGAAACATTAATCGTCCCTTTGTGTTCATTTAAGCTGCTACAAATCCCTTAAGATAACTCTGCAACATTTTTACTGATATTTCAAAAATGATTTCCTCCATCACAATTCATGTTTTCAAACACAAACTACTGTTTATTTGTTTCAGGATTCACTCTTTATATCATATCTTTATACAAAAGATCTCTGTATATGCCTTTTAACATTTTCAGTTAAACTCTTAGAGGAAATGTGTTTAGTGCTATGTCATTGCAATTCAACGCAAATTAAACACTAAAATGCCTAACCACTAGTAAATGTCTTTAATAGGTAAACTGCATAGCTGTTGCCCTCTAAAGGATCATACACATGTAATGTTATTTTTTAAAATTAGCTTGTGTGTCAATGTTGCAATTCTTTGTTCATGTTATCACAAACTTTGAGTATTTCTCTTTATGCAGAATCCTGTTTTTATTGATATTTCTTCTCACCTGCTACAGCCCAGCTTCTTATTTTTCTATTTCACCCTTTTCAGATGAATTGCACTTCTTCCTTAAATTGGAGATTACTGTTATACATATGACCTGGCATCACTGCATAACAATATATTGTCAGTACATAAATACTTTGATCAAGAACTGTAATACATGCTGTCTTGGCTTACTGCATCAGAAGGATGACTATGCATGCACTTCAATGCAAAAGCATCATAATCCCATTGGTTGAAAAGTATTACAAAATGTAAAAGTTAATAGTGCAACAGATGGTATAACATCTCCTATGCAACTGAATAGTTTCAAGTGTTGTCTGCATGAAATACTCAAAGCATGGAAAATAACTCTCATAAGGTCATTGAATCATCAACTTTCCCCAATTCAAGACGTTTTACAGATCACTATGATTAAGGCCCATCAGAGAGAACTACTGTCCAATGATTTTGTAAGGGGACTAAGGAATTAAATATGGCATAATATTGATTTATGATATCCGTACCCTAGATGGACTGAAACAGCAATATTTTGTCTTGTTACCTGAGATATACATGATACTGGTGAGGCAACACAAACAAACTTATTTACTTAAAACTGATAAACAAAATGCAAAATCCAATCACATGTAATGTACCTATGACATGGTGACTATTTTGTGTGCATGTGTGTGAAATATATATATATATATATATATATATATATATAGAGAGAGAGAGAGAGAGAGAGAAAGGTGTGTGTGTGTGTGTAGTGTATATTGTATATGCACTACAAACTTGGTGGCTTTATGACAGAGAAAACTTGTAAGAGCACAATCTGATGTGAGGCACCTGGAAAAACTAAAAGAAAGATTATAGCCCACAATGTGAGAGACATTTGCCTTTCATGTAGAGGGATTTTGAGGGTAAGACTAAAAACTTTTGGTAGACCAAAAGAAACTTATGGAAATAATGGAGGAGTAATTTAAAATCTGTCAGTAGAATTAGGGAGTATCAGAAAACTGTTGGTGGAGATACCCAAGAGCTGCAAGGCAGATTGGCTTAAGCTGGAACACCACATCTGAATTACAGGGACTGTTGTGCAACTCTGAGACATTTTAAAGTGGAATAAAGAGGAACTGTAAATAACCAGAATTTTGTTAAGCATTTTGCTTAAGTTGGAAATGAACTCTAATTCCTTACTTGTTTCTCTGTAAATAAACTGCACTTGAACTAAAGAAACAGTTTACAGTATATTATTCTTGCTGCACTGGTGGAGAAAGCAGACACAGTTTGGTTAACCTATGCCACATTATACTGTTTTTCATTCCAATGTAACAGCCTACAAGTGCAAAACATTTTGAGTTAATTACTTCACCTGCAAATAGAGAATTTGTGGTATTCTCTGTGTTTACTTAATTCAAACAGATAGGGAGATAAAACTGGTTTTATTTTATACAAAATTATTTCTAGACCTGGGTGAACAAAAAGAAATAGACCGGGAGCCATTTATTAATGTTTTACTTTTCCAAACAAAATGAAGGAGAAAAACAAACTTGAGACTCTGATGTAGACCAGCACAAATATAGGTCAACACATAGTGGTGATTCAGTTGAGGACTGTGGCTCTTCAGGAACAGATGACCATGATAACCATTGTAATAATCACCTCAAAGACCATTTTATCACTAAAAACATTAAGAAATTATAATGTCAAAACCTACCTTATTGCTTTTGAAATGTATGCCACCCAGAAAAATTATTCTTAATATGAATGAGCTAAAATTTTGTCTTCACAACTTACAGGGAAAGTACTCAAGGATTATATGGACATGAAAAAGTACTGATTATATGTACTATCAAAAACTTGAAAAAAAACTGCTCGGTTTGAATGGTGTATCTGAAATTAAAACAATGACATTTCATAACTGGGCATTTAACTGCAAGAAAATGGTAAAAGTATACATGCCAGATGTAAAGCATGTGTTAAACGTATGGTTTAAAGCAGGAGTGAGGAGGGAGTATCAAACTAAAAATATTTAAGCAGTCAGTAAATTGAAACAAAATTACCAAATAGTTAACATAAATGGACCTTTTAAAGTAACCATAAAAATTCTGATAAACTGATTATGCTAACTGAAGGATACTAGCTAGTGAAGGACTGTTTAAAATTGTGCAACCTAAGCCTCTAAGAATATGCAAATGTCTGTGAACATACCAAAACTGTCAGTAACTGAAATAATATGTTTTAGAGGTGGGTAGAGGCAATTTTAAGTATTGTTTAACTACTAATATGAATGCTATACTTAAAATGATACTTTTAACCAATACTGTGGTACTGAATATGTAAATATTGCACCTATCAAAAATGTTATTTCTAACCAATATGCTTGGAATTATACTAATGGAATGTGATAAAGTAACTGCTAGAATTGTCGAATCAACATATTGCCCTGGTGGGTGGAATGAACTGAATGGACTAGAAAATTCTGGCAGCATGGTTACAATTACTAGCATGCTTAATTCTGGAGATATAAAACAACTGACAAGTGAAAAATGAAAGCAATATGTATTCATGGAGACAAGAGGGAATCTCCTATAATACATATAAAAGTACTACATCCTGTAGGCTTGATATGTAATTTAATGGGATCACTGTGACAAACCGAAATTCCACAATTCTGAGACTCTAAATCCCATGGACCAGAATCTCGAGATTGCGGAATCTCAAACATTAAAAAAAAAAAAAAAAAAAAAAAGTAAAACAGCCAACAAATATTCTAACCTGTATGCAGGGGGGCAAGCCCTCCTGCACCCCCCACACCCCCTGCAACTTAAATATACCAATTCCAAGATCACACTACAGTGGAGTGAACGGCAAAGTTCCCGTTCCGCACTGTACGACAATCCCCATTCACTACTTTCGAGATTCCGCAATCTCGAGATTCTGGTCCACGGGATTTAGAGTCTCGGGATTGTGAAATTTCAGTATTCCGTAGTGATCCCAATTTGACACATTTTGTCAAATCTGCTCAAGGTTTCTCACAGTTTGAGCCACTATAGAAATTATGGTGAAGAGGAAACACAGTGAGCTACTATGTGGTAAGAATACGTCTTCAGTAAAACTGGGGGTGAGGGCTAACAAGCCATCAAAAAATAAACGCTTTGAGAAAGGGATAGGTATACAATCTTCAGCTGGAATTAGTGTCTAGCTTTAGCTCCAATAGATAAAAAAACTTATGTGTTAAAAAGACTTATATGTTATCAGACACCTGTTACTGATTCCTACCAGAAAGTCTATAAGTTAGAGAAAGAAGCCAATACAGAAATTGAAAGGAAAGAATCTACAGGGCACAATATGAAACCTTGTCAGAAGACTCTAACCTTTAATGCAAGGAATGATGTCTGTGTGGGCATAGGGAGAGAAGTATCAATACCAATAAACCCATAATGAGAAGAAGGGAAACCTGAATAGAATTGTAGGTTTTCCTTCTGTAGTATGAAAACAGGGGACTAATCAGAAACAGGATGCAGTGGATGCTTAAAAAGACAACAGTTACTCAGGTAAAAGTACAACAATTGACAAAAACTGAAGAAAGTCACTGGGATGATTTTTTTTGCATAGAACAAGGACTAGGAGTGGAGAGAGATGAGAGGAGAAGAACCACCTATACTTGTACTAGAAAGTGAAGCATCAATATCATCTGACAAAAGTGTTTCCAACTTGGCAGATAAACAAGTACATTTTTAAGAAAGCACAGTGGGAAAATAATATGTTAAGCAGGGCCAGAGAAAATATATACAGAATAGAAGGAGAACAAAATGAGTAGACTGGTCCTATCCCATACCTATATTCTGTGGTGCTATCCCATACCTATATTCTGTGGTCCTATCCCTTACCTATATTCTGTGGTCCTATCCTGTACCTATATTCTGTGGTCCTATCCAGTACCTGTATTCTGTGGTACTATCCCATACCCATATTCTGTGGTCCCATCCCATACCTATATTCTGTGCTCCCATCCAGTACGTGTATTCTGTGGTCCCATCCAGTACCTATATTCTGAGTTAAGAAATGTCTAGCTCTACAGTGCAAAGAAAGACATCAAAGAAATACGGCACTAACTCTTAAACTACAAAATTGTTTAGCGTATGTAACTGTTTTACAACTTCCAGTTTTAGGCAAACTTTTGAGAGATATGTACTTCTCACACAGAGATGCTAAAAACTGAAGGCAGATGACAAATAGTGATGCCATCCAACTGCCAGAGCAGTTATGTTTTGATATTAATTTGGAAACTCTCTCAGAGACTATGCATTTTGTATTTGTCTTTGGACCTGGAAACATCCATCTTCAGCACTTCTGCCTTGCTAATACTAAGTAACTAGGGTACAGTGATTTCTCTTAGATATAGACAGGAATATAATGAAGATTAGTTTAGATGTTTTCAGTGTTTATTTGAAACTGTCCTGCAACGTTGTTTTAAAATATTTCCTGTGATTCTGAACTCTGAAGTAATGGTGTTTGTTATTGAGTATTGTTTTGTTCTTTTATTATTTATTATTAAATATATTTAAACCTTTTAATTGTGGCTGGTTTGTTTAGAGATATTTAAGCTCTTAGAGTACTTGCATACATATTTGGTGACACTGTATAGGCCACTCCAATAGCCTTAAAAGTCTTGGACACACTTACCATTTGGATAATAATAACATCACACAGTAGGATTGGTCACCCTTTGGGAAGAGCCTTATAGTAGCTGATAAAGAGCTAGTTGGTGGGAGTGATAGTTACCTTTTAGTCTGGGCAGAAGGTGGCATAGCTAGTAAACCTGTGCCAGTCTTTCCTAGGAGTGTGTGTGTGTATTTGTATATAAATCAAATCTCAAAGTGTGTGTGTGTGTGTGTGTGTGTGTGTGTGTGTGTGTGTGTGTGTGTGTGTGTGTGTGTGTGTGTGTGTGTGTGTCAGCTACTTGGGCAGGGACACGAAGCACTGGTTGGACAGAGAGGGTGCTGGAGGTTTTTGTATTGACCACTCTGCTGAGATCTTAACCCTATACCTGTGCCAGTGGGGAGTCTTACTGGGGATCTGGAGATAGAGGGAGAAACCAGCCTCAGACTGACTGTGATGTCTGTGTGTGCTCTTAAGAGAAATTGTACTTTACTGTGTGTGTACTTGTGTTCCTCCCAATGTGCCCATCCCTCAGTGGTGCTAGTGGTGAGAATTGAGGCTCCTTGATTACTGGGCAAGGGCAGGGGTGTGACAACATCTATTTGTAAATTTAGTAATGGAAACTAACACATTCTAGTGATTACTGGCCCAGCTACAATACTTTCTGAAACACTACTACTCACTGAAAAGTCAATGCTAAGTCAATGGCAGAGAACTAGTTTAGTTTTCTCCATGGTAAGGATTACCAAAGAGATACTCACAGACCAGGGAGCCCCATTTTATCCAGGGCAATGCACCAGGTTTGCCAGTGTCTTAAAATAAATAATCAAGAACACCAGTGTACCATCCTTAAAATTAGTGAGTTAGTGGACAGCTTTAATAAGACTCCAAAATCTATAATAAGGAAGACCATAGCAAAATGGTAAGAACTGGGAGCTTCTGCTTAAATGATTTGTCTTTGTGATGATCACACACTTAAGACCAGAGCAGACAGGACATCCTCTAACACATCTTTTTTTTCTGTAAGAGAGGTACCCTAAGCTTCAACAAGACTTACCCCATTCAAAAGATTAGATGGTACGTACCCTCAAAGCTTGCTGGACACAGTATAAGGGACATGGGAGGAGAAAATACTGACAAAAGTATGATACAATTTTGCAAGGCAGATTAAAAATTTTTATTCCAATAGTTAAGGAACATATGCAAAGGATCAAGAGATACAACAGGAGATATACAATAAAAATGTCAGATTTATGGAGTTTGTAACAGGGGACAGAGTATTAATATTAGTTCTATCCACTGAGCTATCTGGTATACATCTTAGCAAGCTCCTGTCTGGTGTCCTGCAGAGTTCTACAGCAGCAGAGAGACAAAAGAGAGACTTTGGAGTGATTAAGTGTCATTTTTCTGCATTTTCTTGCTGCCTTTAGGTAATTCTGCCTAAAACGCCGATTCTTTAGAGTTTCTGGGATTTAACAAGCTTGTTTCAGCTACATATTGTAGATGTACTTATTTTACTGCCTGCACTTTAACAAAGTCATTTTTGTGTTTAAATTACCTGTTTAACTGTTGTAGGCTACACACTGAAGTGTGATAGCCATTTCTGTGTATTTAAAGTGTTTTCTTGATTGTAACTACTTTATTTTCTGAAAAAAAAACAACAAAAAATATATATATTTATTTTCCCGCCTTTCTAAGCTAGTATAGTCCAGTTTTTGGTTAGTGCTGAATTCAGGGATGTGTTACAAATTTCTGTGTTTGCCCATACCTTACTTGGATAGAAGGAAGTTTCTCTGTTCACCTGTGAGAGAGGGGAGCTTTGAGCAGACTATCTGTCCCTGGAGGAGTGTTTCTGCCCAGAAATGAGTAGTTTATTAGCCATGATGGGCTAATTTCTCTCTCTTTCATTTCCCTGCTATAAAACCTGCATTTGCAATGTTTTTGCGCTTGTATACAGCTCAGCAAGCTCCTGCCTGGTGCCCTGCAGAGTTCTACAGCAGCAGAGAGACAAAAGGGAGACTTTGGAGTGATTAAGTATCATATTTCTGCATTTTCTTGCTGCCTTTAGCTAATTCTGCCTAAAACACTGATTTCTTTTTAGAGTTTCTGTAATTTAAAAAGCTTGTTTCAGCTACATATTGTACTTATTTTACTGCCTGAACTTTAACAAAGTTATTTTTGTGTTTAAATTACCTGTTTAACTGTTGTAGGCTACACACTCAAGTGTGATAGCCATTTCTGTGCATTTAAAGTGTTTTTGATTGTATCTGCTTTATTTTCTGAAAAAAAAAAAAAAAATATATATATATATATATATATATATATATATATATATATATATATATATATACTTGTTTTCCTGCCTTTCTAAGCTAGTATAGTCCAGTTTTCAGGTTAGTGCTGAATTCAGGGCTGTGTTACAAGTTTCTGTGTTTGCCCATACCTTACTTAGATAGAAGGAAGTTTCTCTGTTCACCTGAGAGAGAGGGGAACGTTGAGCAGCCTATCTATCCCTGGAGGAGTGGTTTCTGCCCAGAAATGAGTAGTTTATTGGCCATTTGGGGCTAATTTCTATCTCTTTCATTTCTCTGCTATAAAACCTGCATTTGCACAGTTTTGCATGCCAGGCAGCACTGGTTAGCTAGGGTATAACTATTCCCAGCTCCATAAAGTCTATTCTTGAATTTTTCCCTTGGAACTAAACAAACTTTCAACTTATGCACTCAAGCCATTCACTTCTCAGCCCGGCACTTGCTCAAAACTCATAGCAAGCACTAATAAACCTTAGCACTAGACCCCCCTAAACTGTAGAAAAGGACAAGGCTCTCTATTTGACCTTACCAGCCAATCAGCAAAACAGTTCACTGTACCTATCCAGGCATGTCCAAAGGGCAGTTCAGGTGTACTCTCCGGTCAAACTTGTGAATCTGGGCATTTTGAGGCAATGTTACAACTGCCTCATGTACACAGACAACACTCTCCTCCTACCACCAAACACTAATACATGCAAGAGATGCAATTATACAGCCAAACTGGAGGCTAAGCTCTCTCAACCCAAGACTGGACTAGACAGTCAAGAGGAGAAGGGAACTACTTGGATCACACCACCAGTCTCACATAGACCTATGAAATCAGCACTGGCAAAAAACACACATAAATACATGAAAACATACTCAGAGGCTCTAAATAAAAATATGCAAAAGCAACAGAGACCTCCAAATCAGACACCCAAACAACCTCCACCCTCCAACACAAACCATGAAACACATACTTCACAAAACCAATGTGCCACACAATCACAGCCCTTAAGGCAAAATAACATACCCAACACACTAGTAATAGGTGACTCTATAGTCAGGCACATTGATGTCCCACTCACTAGGCTGAACAAGGAGAAGGTTACTCTTAGCTGCCTTTCGGGTGTCAGGATCTGTCACATACCACAAGCACTCAGGTCACTCCAGAACAAGTACAAATACGACTCTGTCATTGTCCATGTTGGTGTGCATGACCTGAGCCATACCTCCCTGGACAACATGAAAAGAGACACGGATGAGCTCTCTGATCACATAGTCCAGGCCGGTATGACCCTGACCTTGAGTAGCATCCTGCCCTCACCAAGAATGATACCATGGTATAAAGAAAAAAATATCAATTTCAACAACTGGCTAAGCTTCTGGTGTCATTCAAAGGGGATTCAGTGTCTGTCAGCGTGGGATGACATGCTCGACAAGCCACGCTGCTTCGCTAGAGATGGCTTGCACTTGTCACCCTTAGGCTTTCGAATACTAGTCAAGGCTCTTGCCACCCCTCATAGTGCCTTTTTTAGGCAAGGCTCAAAAGACAAACCCACCACCATAAATAGCACAAGTAACAAAAAACTGAGGGTAATGCTGCTCAATGCCAGAAGTCTAAACCTCAAAATACATGCTCTCAAGGCACTCCTCAGTATGGAGAAAATCTATGTATGTGCAGTAACAAAAACCCGGTTTAAGGCTCCAGAGAGCACCCCAGCACTACCAAGTTACAACTCATACCATACATTTCGGCCACAGAACCCGGATCGAAATACAAAAGGTGGGGGTGCATCCATATTTATCAAGGATACCCACACCTCCAGGTTAGTGGCACAGCACAATGCTTCAGAGATCATCCACATGCAACTAACAATGGGCTAAACTGCAATTCAAATTGTAGCTTGCTACAGATCACCCGCCATGTCCCAGGACCCCCATTCCGCATTTCTGGAAACACTGGGAAACATAAAGGTCCTACCAAACACCCTGATATTGGGTGATTTCAATTACCCAAACATTAACTGGGAGAACTACTCAAGTACTAACTCCCTTGCCCAACATTTCCTAGAATTTATAAACTCAAATGCCCTGGATCAACTGGTCAACACCCTCACCAGAAGTGACAACATATTGGACCTGGTCATCACCAACATGGGCGACCAGTGTTCCACACCAGAGGTCAACCGCTCGCTGGTTAGATCTGACCATAAACTAATCACTCTGGATATCCACATTCCGTCCCCATCCTCGGTCAAAGAAACCACCGCAAAAAACTTTTCAAAAGCAAACTTCACGATACTTAAGATTGAGGTAGAAAGTTTCAAAGCTCCCATGCTAAAGGATAACGCTGCCCAAGCTGCAAAATCCTTTATTAATGCACTCTACAGGCACCTACAAGAATGCATGGATTGTGCTATCCCAAGCAAAACCAAGACTAACTCCTCCAAGAAAAGGAAACTAGTCTAGTGGACCCCTGCCATAAACAAGCTATACAATAGAAGGAGGAAACTAGTACAGAAAAGAGTAAAATCCCAAGAAGGTAAGACATCCCTGATCAGTATCAGCAAGAAACTATGATCCCTCATAAAATCATCCAAGGCTAGCTTTGAAAGAAAAATTGCCAAGAACTCCAAAGATAACCACAAGACATTCTTTAGCTATGTCAGGATTCTAAGTGGCAATTCTCAGATCTGCTCGGAGTTAGTGGAGAATGGCACAAAATACACTGAACTGACAGATATCGCCAACATCCTGGCAGACAGGTTCAGTGTAAACTTCACCCCCCTCTCACCCCCAAAATGACCCATAACCACACCAGAAGAATGTAGTGCCCCTGAAATCACAGACACTCAGGTTAAAACAGCCCTCTCCAAAGCCAAAAACACAGCATCAGTGGGACCAGATGGTATCCCAGACTGCATCCTACACAAGCTCAAAGATGAACTAACCCCTCACCTAAACACACTGTTCAAACTCAACACCTCCACAGGCTAAGTGCCCATAGAGTGGCACGCAGCAACAGTTATTCCACTCCACAAAGGTGGAGCCACAACAGACCCCGGGAACTATCACCCTATAAGGCTAACTAGCTTGGTCTGCAAGGCTATAGAGCACAACATCATGGATCTCATTAACAGAGACATTGGGAACCTCAAAACATTGGACCCTACCCAGTTCGGCTTTGTTAAGGGAAGATCATGCCTCCTAAACCCGGTGGACTTCTTTGAGACAATTACCAATGCTATAGACGAGAGAAAGGTGGTCCACACAGCCTACATAGACCTCGCAAAGGCCTTCGACACCATTCCCCATTCTGGTATTATAGACAAGCTCACCAGCCTGAACATAAACCCCTATGTCACGAGATGAGTTGCCAGCTGGTTCACGGACAGAACCCACATGATAAGAGTTGCAGGAGCTAGGCCTGACTCTAAACCGGTTACAAGTAGTATTTCCCAGGGCTCAGTCCTAGGACCCTTCCTGTTTGGCATATACTTTTCAGAGGTACAGGCAAGCACAGAAGGTCTATGGCTGATCAAGTTCGTAGACGACTGTAAACTAGGGGCTATAATTGACTCTCCGGCTGACACAGTCATCCTCCAAAAGGGTCTCACTGAGACAGATACCTGGTGTCAAAACCATGGCCTCAAGCTAAATGCCAAAAAGTGCACAGTCATCCCCTTTGGAAAAAACAAAGTACCCACAAACTACCACATAGGTGGTAGCTCCCTAAATAAGGGATCTGGGGACCCAAGCAGATAGTAATCTCTCCTTTGATAATCACATTGCCAAAGTGGTTAGAAAATCCTTCTATGTCGCCCACCTAATCACAAAAGGGTTTTCATCCAGATCAAAAGAGGTCATTGTACCCCTCTACTCATTACTCATCAGACCCATCATAGAGTACAATGCCGAATTTGGGATGTACCTTACCCGACACCTGCAAAAGCTGGAAAGACCACAGGAGTACCTCACCAAGAGGATCACTGGCCTCAAACAGCTGCCCTATGTAGCTCGACTGAAGAAACTTCAGCTGCACTCGGTTGCATACCACCTACTCAGAGGTGATCTATGTCTGACATACAAGGCCATTTCCAAAAACTGATGGACATGCTCCACCTAAAGAAAACCATATCCCCTCGAGCCACATGCTCTATGGATCTAAACCTCACCACAACAATAAATAGGACCTGCTGGAGGGATATATTCCTGTCCCAGAGACTTCCCATGCTCTGGAACAAGATTCCAATCTACATTAGGCAGAGCTCCTCGCTAACACTCTTCAAGAGAAACCTTGACGAGTGGATGGGAAATAGGAAGTTTACCCCAGGGATCACTTCAATGGCTCTGTTGGACAGAGGCACAGGGAACTAATCTAACTGGGCAGCAGGGGCGGCTCGTCCTATCGGACTGCCGGACTGCAGCCCTCTCACCTACAAAATAACAAAAACAAAATCTATAAAACATAAAAACAAAGACTGCCTTTACCAGCAGTCCTGATATGGTAATAAAGGTACCCAGCAATCATTGCTGTGAGGTACCAGGAATCTGTGCGGTGGTGACCGCACAGAACAGAGGAGCTCCGGACTGCTTCAGCCGCAGTCAGGACCAATGAAGAGGACTGAGCTGCTCTCGCGGGATGTTTTCAGTGCGCGGGCTTCAGGTAGGTGTTTGGATTGTGGGCTGTTCAGTCGCTGGATCAAGGGCTTCGTGGATCGGTCTTGCGGATCTGGTAGGTGAAGGGCTGTGTGTGTGCTTCGGTCGCTGGGCTTGGTG
The DNA here is from genome assembly GCF_019279795.1 of Protopterus annectens. Classification (NCBI taxonomy): domain Eukaryota; kingdom Metazoa; phylum Chordata; order Ceratodontiformes; family Protopteridae; genus Protopterus; species Protopterus annectens. The sequence continues at coordinate 373,973,536 of NC_056738.1, read as the reverse complement.
TGTGTGCTTCGTGGATCGGTCGCTGGGCTTGGTGTGTGTGCTTCGTGGATCGGTCGCTGGGCTTGGTGTGTGTGCTTCGTGGATCGGTCGCTGGGCTTGGTGTGTGTGTGTGTGTGTGTGTGTGTGTGTGTGTGTGTGTGTGTGTGTGTGTGTGTGTGTGTGTGTGTGTGTGTTTTGAGCGGAAGCCCATACACCTTATGGAAACATATTATTGAAACTTTCCATATTTATGATATTTTAGTAAAAAGCAGCTACAATATTTCCAACATGCAATGACCTTTGTCAAATTCTGTGAATGCGACTTGCGCATTATTATCTGTGAACCATTTCATAATACTGTAGAAGCAAAGGAAAAAGCACATCTTTGCTTTGCAATCAAGAATGCAGACTGCTACCAGCAGTTTTCAATCTCACACAAAAACAACACTTAAAGGTCATGCATATTTTCCACTGAATAATCATAGCAACGTAATATTAGATGGCTTTAATGTCCTCAAATAAATCATACGCTTACTTACAAACTTACTCAGCAGTGTAACAGCATGCTTGGCAGGCCTGTTGATGTTGCAGAAAAATTCTCACCTGTAATGCAGGTGATTTTTGTGTTTGAATGCATCTAAAAAGTCAGAAAGTTAGGTGAGGAGACAGAGCTGTACACCTCATGCCAGATTATCTTCCCAGAAGGGATACTGAGATGATATGCTTTGACAATATCCCCAAGAAGTAGAATTTGTAAGAGGTCCAATGGGCTGTTAGGAGGCTAAATTGGACATTCTTCCAGGATGTGAGAAGCATGTGAGAAAATGTGGACTAGAATATAAATGAAGCCACCATATGCATGTTCAGGTCTGAGGGATTGATAACTGAATACGGAATATTGCAAAGAATCCAATGTTTCATGGAGTGATGGTAGTCTGAATACCCTATGATTCAATATAAAATACCCAGTGACCAATTTGCTGAGTGTGTGTGTGTGTGTGTGTGTGTGTGTGTGTGTGTGTGTGTGTGTGTGTGTGTGTGTGTGAAATGCCCCAGTTACTATATACTGGTGGCTAGAGAGAGCAAATGGTGGTGGGTAGAGATACTCAAGCTTGAACCCTGTACCTTGTATGCAGGTGTTAAGGACCTGAATTCCCTACCCACCACCATTTGTAAAAAAAAAAATTGCAGATTTTTGCCTCATATGTGATCTAATCTGTTCCTCATAGTATCTGTGGTTTCTAAATGCTGCAATGCTCGATATTTGATGGTGCAGTGGTAGCATTGTTCCCTCACAGCTGCAGGTTCTCAGGTTTGATTCTTGGCTGGAGTGCCTTCTGTGTGGGGTCTGCATCTTCTCTGTGGGTTTGCTTTTGTGTCCTCCCATGTTACAAAGACATGTCTGCATTATTTCTTCCTGGGCCTTTGCTGAAAATTGTATTTTGTTCCAAGTCAGATTGTCCTGATTAACAAATGTTAAATAAAATTGACAGGCATTTGAATTTCAGACTTCAGGTTTCTGAATGTTTAATTCCTTGCATATTTGATGGTGCAGTGGTAGCATTGTTGCCTTGCAGATATAGGTTTTCTGGTTTGATTCTTGGCTGGGGTTCCTTCTGTGTGGAGTCTGCATTTTATCCCTGTGTTTGTGTGGATTTGCTCTGGTGTCCTGCCATTTTACAAAGACATGTGTCTGCAGTATTTCTCCCTGGGCCTCTGCTGAAAATTGTTTTTGTTCCGTCAGAAGTAAAATTGACATTGAATTTCAGACTTCATATTGTTCAGAAAATGCATAGTAACACAACCTTTTATTTTAGCAATTTTCTAAGACGAATATTTGAAAATTGTCCTTATTTTTGGGATTGTATTACCCCATTATTGGCTTTGTCCAGTTTTTTTGTGCTAAGGTTGACAGCTATGGCAAGAACTGAATTCACTGAATTCACTGAATATGTTTGAGGGCTGTATTCCCTCATTACTGGGTTTGTCCAGGTGTTTTGTGCTAAGAGGTTGACTGCTATGGTGAGAACTGAACTGAATTCATTAAATGATAGCCATTTAAGTTTCTGTCTTCCTCTCTTTCACAAAGCAGTTGATTTGGCATAGTGGTATGTTGCTCTGACTGTTTTGCACAGGGACCTTGGCAGTAAAATGTATGGTGTTAACGCAGCATTTTTCTTTCACAAAGCAGCTGATTTGGCATAGTGGTATGTTGTTCTGACTCTTTTGCACAGGGACCTTGGCAGTAAAATGTATGGTGGTAACACAGCATTTTATTCTAGCAACTTTCCAAGATTATACAAGCAATGTTTAATGTGTCCCTGGTTTGTGGCCTTTTGACCCCCCCCCAATAAATTTGGCTTTTTCCAGATTTCTTGTGCTGCGAAGTTGAGATGCAGTTGAGTATTGAGTAGATTTTACAAGGAGCTGAGAGCTGTAGGGGAAGAGAAGTTTAGTGCTGCTTATGCTAAGTCAGCTTACATTGTTAATAGCACAACAGGTTGTGTACTTGCGTTTGATGCAGAATGTTGTTGGTTCTACTCCCACAAGGGGTGAGTGCTGCCGTACTGAAAAAGTTAAGATACTAACTATGAGCCTGTTATCAGTTTGCCATCTGTTTCCTATTGCAATATTAGTAGCTTATCATTTTTAATGTAATATAGGCAATTTATTCCTCAGGGGCATCAGACGCTTTATTTTTCGATGAAACCATGAAATATAAAGGTGTTTGCTAGCAGCAACCTCTTCATTAGTTACAGATTTATTTAATGTGGAATTATTTAGATGACTTTTTTACTTCAGAGATTGTGCATATTTACTGATAATGGTGAACTGTAGAATTGTGCATATTTACTGATAATGGTGGACTGTAGAAGTTTGAGTAGACTTATGTTGGAAATGTTCTGAACTGGGCAGTTTTGTCATTATTGGTGCATGCATTTTATTTCATCGTTTACTGGAAAAATGTTCAAAACAATAGGAAGGTGTATCAAAGAGCACATGTATATTTCATATGCAAGGGGCCTATGATTTGAAAACAGCCCAGAATTAATCTTTATCTGCCACTGGTAAAATGTATTTTCTTTGAATGTGGGTTTCAATGCTGTTTCAATGAATGTGAGTTTCAAGGGCAGTGAAGTTTTAATGCTAAGTTTGTTTAGCAGATGTCTTAGTGTTTGTGCTGTAAAATGCAAAATAAAACTTTCAAATGAAGTCCAAATCATCATAGAAGTAAATCAGTATGCACATTAGTGTTTATGGTAAATGGAGTGAAATAGCCAAGTAATGGATCATTGGAATGGCTGCAGGGGGAGGCTCCATGATTTTGTGAGGGGGAAGGGCGGCAAACTTAAAGACAGCTCCAGCTGAACTATACCTCCCAACTGTCCAGATTTTCAAAGAATGAATAGATTTTTGCTTCTTATTTTTGGTTTGTTCCTCATAAAATTTGGGGTTTTCTGGCAAAATCATTTAGGAATTAAGTCACTAAATAATGACACACTGAGTTTCAGACTTCATACCCCTCAGAAAAATGCATGCTAAAGTAAGATCTGTTGTTCTATCAACTGTCTCAGTTTATAGAAGAGCAATTTTTAGTACTGTTTATATGTTCCCCCAATATATTTGGCCTTGCCCAGATTTATTGCATGAACAGGTTGAGAGGTACATGCAAATAAATTGCTTTATAGAATTAGGCATAGCCAAACCTCTCAACTGTCCCTGATTTTGGCTCAAAATGTTGCTCTTCCACTTCTATTAATGGGGACCCACCAAATCAACAAGATAAACAATATATATTGCTTATAGAATAACTACCGTCGAACTTGTCTTTATGCACTTTATACATGGAAGTTTTTACATTTTACTTTTTATACATATGATGATGAATAAAATAAATAAATAAATAATAATATGTAATGTAGAAATTAATAGAAATTAATTCTGAATGGGCTATCCTTTATTTTATGTATAAATATAAAATTGAAAAGAAATCAATTAATGAATAAATTTGCAGGCTTTTTTTTTTTACATTTTCAATATTTCTATTTCTAAATATATTATTCAACACACCTGTACCTCAAAAAAAAAAAAAGTTAAGCTTCCCTTGTTATGGTCTATTCTAGCAGTGGATAGGAAAATAATAACTAGAAATTGGATTTCGATACACCTCCTTCTGTTCAATATAGTGGCCATAAAATAAATAAACAATTAAAAGAAAAACAATTAGAAAAAAGATTTTATTTATTGTATGGGATAATTTAAAAAATTTAAAAAAAAAAATTTAAAAAAAATTTTTAATTTTTTTAGTTTTTAATTAATGATCTGATTGTAGTGGGATCTTTTGTAATATACTTTTTGTGTTTGTGTTGAATATTATAATAATACCTACTTTTAATTACTTGTATAAAATTGTTATGATATTTCTCTTATATGTTAAAACAATAAACCTGTTTTGAAAAAAAAAATGTTGCTCTTCCCCTAATAATCCCTCCGCAAAATAGCAATTTTGGAAGAAAACATGGAGGGTTTACAATTAAGAAATAACTGTAATAATCAGAGTTATATATTACTTTTATTTCAGAAATGCATGTAGATTCTTTTATTTTGTCAGCTACTCAAGTTAACAGTACTAATATTAAAGTGTCCCTTCTTTGACAGGTTCCTAGCTGTATTGTGTGGCTATTTTATATTTTTACATCACATTTTTGGTTCATTTTTCATAAAATTGTGTTTTTTTTGGCAAATTAGTGACAAATCATTAAAGACTGAAATTATAAAATAATGACAGACATTTGAGTTTCAGATTTCATACCATTCAGAAAATTCATACTAATGCAAGACATATTCTATTATCTTTCTATGTTTCTAAGAGCAATATTTAAAAAAAAATGTCCTTATTTTTGGGCCTTTGTCTCACTTCTTTGTATGGCTTTGTCCAGATTTCTTGCTCTGAAGTTGAGAGTTATGACAAATGTGTCAGGGCCATCACAGTCAGCCAGAGACATTTCAAATTGTGACATACTTGTTGCACCCCACTCCCCCATGTAGTGACTCTGGATGTGTCGAAGCAAGGCAATGAGTAGTTATGCAGTGTAAATGTGCAGAGTACCCCCCCCCCCCCATCCAAGGTAGACACAAGTACTTGAGTGGCTTTTCATCTGTCTTTGATTTTTGCAGAGTGGTCTGGTTTCTGTCATTTTTTTTGTACTGTTGATTTATGCTTATTACTCAAAGTGCCTGTTGCTCTGTGTTTAAGTAGCAATACTTTAGTGACCATCATCAGGTAAGCTTGGCTGAGATTGTAAGATGCAAGTAAGCTTTAATAAGCATACTGTTAAAGAATTGCCAACATTTGAAAGCCTTTCTGTTGTTGCCATGTAGAGAATACTTAACTAGATAATGTATAGGCCTCGGGTATTGAAATGCATATGATAGTATCTGTAATAAAGGACAGGATTACATTATTGTAAGAAGCTCATTACACTTGGAGACTTCCAGTCATCTCTGCAGGCTTTACCCATAAACTAAACAGAATGCCAATCATGTGGTCCATAACCTGTACTGTAATCCTTTTAAGCAATGTATCTTGAGCTTATTTCTTGTTTGCTTTTCATTTTTTACTTTGATCATGTTTTCCCCATGAAACAAGTAGATGTCAGGCAGCAGGTCTTTTTTTGGATAAGAAACATTTTTACAAGTGGGGGCATCAGAGATTTCTACTTTCAGCATGTTACTTGGTACTTTAATAAAGCTGAATATAAATTATAATTAGAACTGCAGTGCAAGAAGTGGTTTGAGTTGAGTGCTGCTCATTTTTCTTATACTTGATTTTGACTGGCATTCCATTAATGTATTTAAAAAGTAATTTATTTTTTCATGCCTCACAACCTTTTTGTTTCCATCTAGATATTAAGTAAGCTGTCATGCAGCCAATGCATTGAAATATTTTTATTCTTCTACATTTCATTTTGTCTTGATTGGACTCTCATAATGACGGTTTGGCACCCAGGGCAGTGTATTTAGTTAGTTTTTATGGTTTTGAGCATAGCTCCTCCCCTTTCTAGTTGGCTGCACCCCTTCCCATTGACCCCACCCATTCAGCTGTCTCCTGCAGCCCCACTTTGATTTGAAGTCACCAGCCGCCACTGGTAGGAAGCGAAAGCCAACACAATTTCAGCTAGGCTTATAAATGCCTTTGGGCAGATAGCTTAGTACCTACCTATGAACCTATGAAAACAAATTCCTAGCATGATGGTGAGGACCATTTGAGGTAGCTGAAAAACTAAATACACTGAATGATGAAATGTGATAAACTGGAAAGAAAAAGTCTGAGTACATTTATCTCATAAAATCTGTAAAATCATGGAAGAAAGTTAAGCTTCTGTAGTCAGCCTGAGCCCCAACATATATACCAACAGAATGACCTTTAGTCAGCCTGGGCCCCAACATATATACCAACAGTATGATTATATACCAACAGTATGACCTGTAGTCAGCCTGGGCCCCAACATATATACCAACAGTATGATCTGTAATTAGCCTGGGCCCAGACACATACACCAACAGTACGATCTGTAGTCAGCCTGGGCACTGACATATATATCAACAGTATGATCTGTAGTGAGCCTGGGCCCTAACGTATCTACCAACAGTATGATCTGTAGTCAGTCTGGGCCTCGACATATATTACCAACAGTATGATCTGTAGTCAGCCTGAGCTGTGACATATATACCAACAGTATGATCTGCAGTCAGCCTGGGCCCCGATATATATATACCAACAGTATGATCTGTAGTCAGCCTGGGACCTGACATATATACCAACATTATGTTCTGTAGTCAGCCTGGGCCCCGACAAATATACTAACAGTATGACCTGTAGTCAGCCTGAGCCCCGACATATATGCCAACAGTATGATCTGTAGTTAGCTTGGGCCTCGACATATATGCCAACAGTATGATCTGTAGTCAGCCTGGGCCCCGACATATATACCAACAGTATGATCTGTAGTGAGCCTGGGCCCAGACATATATACCAACAGTATGATCTGTAGTGAGCCTGGGCCCCGACATATATACCAACATTATGATCTGTAGTCAGCCTGGGCCCCAACATATATACCAACAGTATGACCTGTAGTCAGCCTGGGCCCCTGACATATATACCAATAGTATGATCTGTAGTCAGCCTGGACCCAGACATATATACCAACAGTATAATCTGTAGTGAGCCTGGGCTCAGACATATATACCAACAGTATGATCTGTAGTCAGCATGGGCCCCGACATATATACCAACAGTATGATCTTTCGTCAGCCTTAGCCCCAACATATATACCAACAGTATGATCTGTAGTCAGCCTGGGCCCCGACATATATACCAACAGTATGATCTGTAGTCAGCCTGGGCCCCGACATATATACCAACAGTATGATCTGTAGTCAACCTGAGCATCAACATATATACCAATAGTATGATAACAAGGAGTACTGTTCCTATTGCTCAAATAGACAAAAATTTATCTAAGACCCAGGAGAAAAAGTGAAAGAACTTTTACTGAGAAGTAAAGATGTTTTTTCCTGAGGTACTTGGCAGAGCAGGTTTAATACATTATCAAACTGAAATTATGTCAGGGAGAAGGCAAGCCTAAAACCGTCTAAGATACAAGAATCCCAAAGAACAGCAATAAGTTAAGTGAGAAAATGTTTAAGCTAGGAGGTGCTGAGAAGTATCAAAGTGAATGGAACACTGCAAATGGGCTTGTCCTCTCCGGTAGGATAAAGAACTTCTTCTTTTGGCTTTTCCCAGTTAGCGGTCGCCACAGCGGATCACCTGTCCACTCATGATTGGCAGTAGAGTTTTATGGTGTCGAGTTGCCAGCCCGGCACCCAACCTTTCACGGAAGGCACACACACACGCACACACACACACACACACACACACACACACACTGATACCTAGGGCCAATTTAGAGTGTCCAATCCACCTACAGCATGTCTTTGGGATGTGGGAGGAAACCAGAGCACCCAGAGGAAACCCACGTGACCAAAGAGAGGACATGCAGACTCCACACAGAAGGTACCCCAGCCGAGGATCGAACCGGAGAACCTCTTGCTGTGAGGCGACAATGCTAATCGCTGCGCCACCATGGCCACCCTCCTGAAGGATAAAGAACAATTTTTTTTCTGAAGTGCAGAAGGAAGATGGTTGCTTTTCCTCGGCTACACAGTTGTGTTCCAGTCTTTACATTCTCATTAGAGATTAGTTGACTTACATTTGACATTAATATTAGCTCTAAATATGCACTGCATGTGTCATACTGCATGCATTAAAGTACTCCTCTGAACAGTACTGTGGGTTTGAAGATGAGACTTGGTCTTTGTCATCTCATACATAAACTGCCCTACAAATATATTTCTAACTTTAAGCTAGCAATTATTGTTTAGGGAAATAGTAGTAGGTACATTTGTTCATCTAAAGCAGCCCCTTATAAGGAATAAAACATAAGGAATGCCACTTTCTACTCCTGGTTTCCTATGTCCTAAAAATGGCTTGTGGTGAAACGATTTGTCTTTGTGATGATCACGCATTTAAAACCAGAGTAGACAGGACACCTTCTAACACAGGTGTATTCTGCTGTTACATATCCTGTCATGTGGAATGACTAAAATGATTTTATGTAGATGACCTTGTATGCAAATTGTACAGAACTCTGCACTGATAGCATTACTTTTATACCAGTTTATACTGCTACTGTACTGTTTCTGTTTCTCATAAATTTTAAAATTATAACTTTGCTGTACACTTCTGTTTTAAGCTTCTTATTCTCTGAAAATGGCCACTACTGATCAATACGTTTACCCAGTTATCAGATAAACAAATAAATACAAGCATTCATTAACAAAATAAATGTCAATGTTCACTGGTGCACACTAAGCAATGTTGTCTTCTGACACAGCTGCTGTTTGCATTTCTGTTTATTCATTTCTGAATCCTTTTCATAATTTGTTTATTTCTTTTCTTTTCTATTCAGATAAAATGCACTTTTATGAAGTGCTTCTTTACAAGGGTGATGCACCTAGAAGCTTTGGTTCAATTACATGCTTTGTTTTTGCACACAGCATGTAAATAGAAATGGGGCATTCATATTCAGGAATTCAGGCCAAATATATCAAAGATTCTTATTGATGCTATACTCCCTGAAGAACAGATTGACCCTTAAGCATCTTACAAATATTTCCTCATAATGGCACCTCAGTTTCCTTTCCTAAAGTTTACTGGAGTGACTTTGTTTCTTTGTTTATGCATGCCAAGTATCCAAACGTAGTCTGTACATTCACGTTAAAATATGCTAAAAATAAATACATTCAAACACATATACTTATATATGCATACATACATACATTAAAAAGCCTTGTGTAAAAGATTATTGTGTAAGTAAGCAATTGATTAGACAAGTATTAGATGTATGTAGATTCAGTAGAAATCACTGAGACATTTCCAAGGTTCATAGCCCGACACTGTGTAATCTATGTGGTATGAACTTTATAGTCTTGTTTTATGGTTAACATTCAGTTCATTGAAGTAAAAAGACATTGTTTCTGACACATATGGCATAGTTAGTGATGTGAGACAATATATGTACAAAAGAGAGTTAAGGCCTCTGGCAACTAATCAGACTTTGGCATGTTTAGTCCTGTAAGTCTGGTGACTGCTTATGAACGTTTCATAGTGACAGAAAGGTTAGGAGAACAGAAAATGAAAATGTTTGCTTTCAGTCACCATGTGCAGCAGCATTTACAGTGAATACCCTGAGGCCCTTGACAATTTGATTTATGAATGATGACATTTTGTACAAGTTTACTAAGCTTTTCCAATGAAAAGAGTAAAGTGAGTTTATTTTCACTTTGTATCTCCCAGATAATAATTATGATGCACATGTACAATATTTTTACTTTGCTTAGGTTCATAGTTTCATAGGTGTGTACTAGGCTAATGGCCCTGGAGCCTTTACAAATCTAGCCCATAGGATTATCCTGACATTGTGCCATCCGATCTTAGCTCCCAGTTCCTCTGTCGAGTAGAGCCACTGGAGTGATCCCCGGGGTGAATTTTCTATTTCCCATCCACTCATCAAGGTTTCTCTTGAAGAGGTCAGTGAGGTGCTCTGTTTGACATGTATGGAAATCTATTCTATAGCAAGGGCGGTCTCTGGGTTATGAACCTGTCCCTCCAGCATGTTTTGTTGATTGTGGTAATGAGTCTGAGGTCACTGGAGCGTGTGGTGCGGAGGGATTGGGATTTCTTTAGATTTAGCATTTCTAACAGAGCTGGATCAGACATGGCTTTGTATGTCAAGCAGAGATTGCCTCTAAGTAGGCAATATGAGACAGAGAATAGCTGGAGGTTTTTGAGTCTGTCCATATAGGACAAGTGTTTAAGGCCTAGGATCCCCTTTGTGAGGTACTTTTGTGGCCTCTCCAGTTGTTGCAGGTGTCTAGTGAGGTACATGCCAAATGGGGCATTATGCTTGATGACTGGCCTAATGAGGGAAGAGTAGAGGGAGACAATGACCTCTTTCTTCCTGGATGCAAAACCCTTAGTAATGAGATGTGCCACACAGAAGGACTTTCTGACCACAGTGGCAATGTGGTGGTCAAAAGAGAGGCTGCTGTCAACCTGTGTTCCCAGATCTCTTATAACACCTTCTGTGTTCAGTGGACTACCATTGATGTGGTAATTCATGGGAACTGGGTTTTTCCCAAAGGGGATGACGACTATTTTTTTGGCATTGAGCTTAAGGCCATGGTTCTGACACTAGTCACTAGTCATTGGTCTCAGTGAGGCCTTTCTGCAGGATGTCAACATCACTTGAGGAGTTAATAATAGCTTGCAACTTGCAATCGTCTGCGAACTTTGTCAGCTAGAGACCCTTTGTGTTGGCTTGGACTTCAGAGAAGTAGATACCAAACAGGAGAGGACCCAGGACCGAACCCCGTGGGACTCCACTCGTGACTGGTCGGCAGTCTGACTTGAAGTCTGCTACTTTCACATTGTGGGTTCTATCTGTGAGCCAGTTTGCAACCTACCTAGTGATACAGGGGTTGATGCCTAGCTTATTGAGTTTTTCTATGATTTCTGAATGGGGAATGGTATCAAACACCTTGGCCAGATCAAGGTAGGCTGTATGAACCACCTTGCCTTCATCCACAGCTCTGGTGACTGACTGAAAGAAGTCAACCAAGTTGAGCAGGCATGATCTGCCCTTCAAAAAACCAAACTGTGTTGGATCCATAGTTTGGAGATTTCCTATATCCTTGTTTATTAGGTCCATGATGATGCATTCCCAGGGTATGTAGTCGCTCCTCCTTTGTGGAGAGGGATGACTGTAGCAGTGCGCCATTTGGTAGGGACAAAGCCTGAGGTGAGGTTGTGATTGAACAGGGCACACAGGTGAGGTGCTAGTTTACTCTGTAGTTCATACAGAACACAGCCAGGGATATTGGCAGGTCCCATGGAAGCTGTATTCTTGGTCTTGGACAGTGCTGTTTTAACCTGTGTAGCAGTAATACTGGGTGCCTGGCAATCTACTGGTATTGTGATTAGTCCTTTGGGGTGGGGGGAGAGGGGTAAAGTTGGCACTGAATCTGTTGGCCAGTATATTGGTAATATCTGTTGGCATGGTATAGCAGGTACCATTCTGCAGTAGCTCAGAGGTAATCTGGGTATTGTCATGGAGATTCTTTACATAACTATAGAAGGCTTTGTGGGTTGTCTTTACTATCTGCTGCAATTCTGTTTTCATAGCTAGCTTTGGAGGATTTGATGAGGGATCTCAACTTTTTGTTGAGGCTGATAAGGGAGTTTTTCTTAGTGTTGGGACTTCACCTTATTCCGCATCAGTTTCCTCCTTCTGTTGTAGAGTTTGTTTATGACAGGGGACCACCAGATTGGTTTCCTTTTTTTTGGAGGAGAGTGTCTTGGTTCCACTAGGTATGGTGAGATCCATGCATTTGTGTACGTGTTTGTACAGAGCACTGGTGTATGATTCGGCTGTCATGCAACTATTTTCCATTTGCATGGATGCCATGAAGTTTGCCACCTCTGTTTTTAGGAGCCCAAAGTTAGCTTTGAAGAAGTTTTTCATGGTGGTTACCTTTGCAGGGGGTGTGGGTGTGTGGAAGGGATGTGGTTTTCCAGAGTGATTAGTTTGTGGTCGGATCTAACCAGGGAGGAGATAACTACTGGTGTAGAGCAATGGTCGCCCATGTTAGTAATGACCAGGTCAAGGATGCTGCTACATCTAGTGGGGGTAAGAATGAGCTGGTCCAGGGCATTTGAATTAATGATTTCCAGGAAACATTGGGCAAGTGTATTGGTACATGAGTAGTTTTCCCAGTTAATGGTGGGGTAGTTGAAGTCGCCCAGTATGTGTTAGGTTGGACCCTAATATTCCCCAATATGCTTAGGAAAATGGAGTGTGAATCTTGGGACATTGTTGGGGACCTATAGCAGGCTACAACCTGAATTGTTGTCTTACCCAATGTTAGCTGCACCTGAAGTATCTCTGATGCATTATGTTGGGCTACCAGTCTGGAGGTGTGCGCATCCTTTATGAATATGGAAAGACCACTGCCTTTGGAGCTTCGGTTAAAGTTCGGGGGCCGAAAGGTGTGGAATGAGTTATAGCCTGGTAGTGCAGGGGTGCTTTCTGCTGCCTTGAACCAGGTCTCTGTTACAGCACAAATGTCGATGTTCTCCATTTTAAACAGTGCTTTGAGCAAGTGCATTTTAAGATTTAGACTTCTAGCATTAAGCAGCATGACCCTCAGATTGCATTTGTTTGTAGCTGTTACAGTGGTAATTTGGTCTTTGGAACACCGCCTAAAAAAGGCACTATAGGGGTGGGAAGAGTCTTGCCCAGTATCTGGAAGCCTAGGGGTGACGGATGCAGACCATCTCTGGCAAAGCATCAGGGTATGTTAATCATGTCATCCCAGGCAGACAGATACCGGATCCCCTTAGAATGACACCAGAAACTCGGTCAATTATTGAAATCAATCATTTTCTGCTTGTACTGTGGTATAATTCTGGGTGATGGTAGGATGCTGCTCAGGGCTAGCTTCATACCCACCTGGGCTGCATAATCTGAGACCTCCTCCTCCATGTCTCTTTTCTTGCAGTCCAGGAAGGTACATCTCAGGTCATTCACACCCACATGCACAATGACAGAGTCATATTTGTACCTGTTGTTGAGGGACCTGAGTGCATGCGTTATGTGGTGAATCCTGGCACCTGACAGGCAGATGACTGTTACTTTCTCTTTATTCAACCTAGTGAGTGGGACATCAGTATGCTTCACTATTGAGTCACCTATGACTAGTGTGTTGGGCATGCTGTTCTGCATTAGGGACTTTGGTTACGTGGCACACTGTTTAGCAGAGTTATGTGTCTCGTGATTAGTGTTGTATTGTGGTGGTCGAGTGCGTTTCTGCCTTGGAGGTGTCTGCTGTTTGGGTAGATTTGTATTGAGAGCTTCTGCAAAGGTGGATGTGAGGTTTGTGTTTTTATGTGAAGGCAGGGCTGGTGTGTGTTCTGGAAGGCTATATGTTCCATGTGGTGTGGTGGTCGTCTTGACCAGCTATTCCAGTCTTGGCTGGAGAGTTGGTGGCTTCCAATCTGGATATATAAGTGCATCTCTTGCAAGTCTGAGTGTTGGCGGGTAAGAGGATAGGGTTGTCGGTGTAAATGAGGCAGTTGCTACATTGCCTCAGGATGCCCAAGTTCACCCGGTTAATAGGAGAAAGCACAGGGAACTGACCTTTAGACATGCCTGGATGGGTGGGTATTAATAATAAGTACTGGAACTGTTTCCTTGTAGGACATTTAGTGCAGGTAGCACTTTTGTGTGCTACAATAATTGCTACAAGAAGTCTGGTAAAGTGCTAGACTGATAAGCTAGTAAAAGTGCAGGAGAGGAGAGAACTATCAGGTCTAAGTGAAAAATTGAAGCTACAAATAGTCCTGGATACAGCAAATCTGTGTCTGGACTAGACTAGTTACAGGAAAGGTGGGAAACAAGTGCAAATGCGGGCTTTTAAACCAGAAGTTGAAAGAGTTGGAAAAAACTGCCCGATGAGAGCTTAAAGACACTTTTGTCATGAAATAGAATTAACTAAGTTTGAATGACAGTAGAATATTTGAACGTGAAAAGTCACTTTCTTTCTTTCTTTCTTTCTTTTTTTTTTTCATTTCTATGCAAAATAGTTTCACACACCCTTCTGAAGAATTAATTCAGCTGTCATCAATATGTTATGACTGCAGTTGCATTCTTGAAGGACATCAATGACTATTACCTGTGATCAAACAACAGATGCCTCAGCATCGAATCATTATAGCCACTTCATGGGCTCTATATACTTCCATTATCTGATTGCAATTAAGGCTAGCCTTAGTTGAAAAGGAGCCCCAGACAAAGGATTCCATGGCCCCCATTGTACATTTGTTCCCCATGCATCTCCCCAGTAATCTTCCCCTGCCCACCCATACTGAGCATACACCATCCAACCTGATTACGTCTTTATTGTTTTTCACAGTCTGCATTCCTTTTTTGCCTTTTCTTCCATCCTTTTAACACACCATAACCAGCCAAGACTTAAGTGTGAGGAAGAAATATCTGAATTAAGCCAGGGGTCTGAGGGGTGCTAGCCCCCCCAGAAGTCCTAGAGTTATAGATGCACTAAGATCCAACTACCTTTTCATCCAATGATGGCCTAAACAAAAATCATATGTCAGGAAAGAAATTCAGTCTTATTTTTTTTATTTCAAGGAAAAACAAGTCATGTATAAAATTTAATTTTCAAAGCTAACAAAATAGTATTCCCCAATAACCTTAAATGACAAATGTTTGTAAGGATATATAAATCCTATGTTAAAATAATGCCTGCCTATTTACTTAAAAATAAGATTCACCTCCTCTGTGTCCCACTGCTGATAAATTGATATGAAATTAAAATCAGAAAAGGCCAAAGGCATACATTGTACACTCAAGGGTCTGGGGGAGGAAAACAGGACTCCTGGATAAAATCTATACACAGACAAAGAGTGCACAGAAGGAATCAAACACTCAAACCAAGAATTAAGTGCTATGAGATTGCAGTGCTACTCGCTATACCATTGCGACAATGATCAGTTGCTATCACACACATCCTACCAGAGTGCCACAGCCCAACCACCAGCTCCCACACCCAGCAAATAAAGTCACATGTATTAACTGTGTATACTTCAGATATCAGACTGCAGTGAAATAAAAACAACAACTTCCCACAACGACGTAGTTTAACACTCACCCAGACATTCATGTGACAATCAATTATGGACATTTTTATAACTATAACAGTACGCTAAAGGACTTTAAGTAAGTATCTTTTATTGCATTTAATAGATTCCTAAAATAAAAATATATATAAACCATAATAGGTTCATAGGTTGGTACTAGGCTAACGGCCCTAGGGCCTATACAAGCCTAGCCATAACAATTCCCTGGCTATTTCTTCCCACACTATTTACTTTCCTGGACCCCAGTCTAGCAGGGCGAATAACGTGATCCCCAGGGTGAATAATTTCCTTTCTCCCATCCAATCATCAAGGTTCCTTTTGAAGAAGGCCAAAGAGGCACTCTGCTTGACATGTATGGGCAGTCTATTTCAGAGTTTGGGGAGTCTCTGGGTTAGGAACCTATCCCTCCAGCATGTTTTGTTTATGGTGATGACAAGGTTTAGATCCCTGGAGCGTTTGGCTCTGAGGGATTGGGATTTCTTTAAGTGTAGCATGTACAACAGCTCTGGGTTTGACATGGCCTTATATGTTAAGCAGAGATCACCTTGGAGTAGACGATATGCGACAGAGTATAGCTAGAGCTTTTTAAGGCGGTCAGCATAGGGCATCTGCTTTAGGCCTGTGATTCTTTTAGTGAGGTATTTCTGCGGCCTTTCCAGTTGTTGCAGATGTCTTGAGAGGTACATACCAAATGGGGTACTGTATTCTATAATGGGTCTAATGAGGGATGAGTACAGTGGGACAATGACCTCCTTTTTTCTTGATGAAAAGCCCTTAGTGATGAGGTGTGCCACATAGAAGGATTTCCTGACTGTTGTGGCGATGTGGTTATTGAAGGTGAGACCACTGTCCACCTGTGTCCCTAAGTCTCTTATCACTCTTTCAGTGTTTAGTGTACTGCCACCTATGTGGCAATTTACGGGTACATGTTTTTTCACAAAGGGGATAACTATACATTTCTTGGCATTGAGCTTGAGCCCATGGATCTGGCACCAAGCATCTGTTTCTGTAAGGTCCTTTTGTAGAGTATCCACATCATTTGGGGTTTTAATAATGGCTCCCAATTTGCAGTCATCTGCAAACTTTGTTAGCCAGAGTCCATTAGTGTTGGCCTTTAGAGAAGTAGATGCCAAACAAGAGAGGTCCCAGGACTGAACCCTGAGGTACTCCACTTGTCACTTGTCGGGAGCTGGATTTGGAGTCAGCTACTTTTACAGTGTGGGTTTTGTCAGTAAGCCAGTTGGCAACCCATCAAGTGACATAGGGATTAATGCCCAGCTCAGTGATAGGCTGTGTGGACTGCCTTACCCTCGTCCACGGCTCTGGAGAATGATTCTAAGAAGTCAATCAGGTTCAGGAGACAAGATTGGCCCTTCACAAACCCAAACTGGGTGGGATCCAGTGTTTTAAGGTTGCCAATGTCTTTGTTTATAAGTTCCATGATAATACGTTCCATGGCCTTGCAGATCAGGCTCATCAGACTGATGGGGCAGTAGTTCCCGGGATCCAAGGTGGATCCCCCCTTGTGGAGTGGGATAACTGTAGCTGTGTGCCACTCAGTGGGCACAAACCCTGAGGTGAGAGTATGATTAAACATGACACTTAGGTGAGGTGCCAGTTCATTTTGTAGTTCATGTAGTACACAGCCTGGGATGTCATCAGGTCCCATGGATGCTGTACTCTTAGCTTTGGAGAGTGCGTTTTTTACCTGTGTGGCTGTTATTACTGGAATTTGGCAATATTCCGGTATTGAGATGGGCCATTTAGAGGGTGAGAGGGGGGTGAAGATGGCACTGAATCGATCTGCCAGGATATTGGCAATATCCTTGGGATCAGTATATTTAATGCCATTCTGTTGTAGCTCAGAGCAGATCTGAGCATTGCCATTTAGATTCTTGACATAGTTATAGAATGCCTTGTGGTTGTCTTAGGAATCTTTGGCAATTTTATTTTCATAACTAGCTTTGGAGGATTTTATGAGGGATCTCAGCTTCTTACTGAGGCTGGTAAGGGAGTTTTTTGCATCCTGGGATTTTCCTCTTTTCTGCAACAGTTTCTTCCTTTTGTTGTAAAGTTTGTTTATGGCAGGGGACCACCAGATTGGCTTCCTTTTTTTGGAGGAGAGCGTCTTGGTTCTATTTGGGATGGCACAATTCATGCATGAGTGGATGTGCTCGTATAGTGCCTTAGTGTAGGATTCAGCAGTTGTACTTTCAGTTCCTGTCTGCATGGGTGTCATGAAGTTTGTCATTTCTGACTTGAGTAGCATGAAGTTGCTTTTGGAGAAGTTTTTTATGGAGGTTTCCTTACTGGGGGGTGGGGGTGGGATGTGGATGTTAAGGGTGATTAGCTTATGGTCTGACCTGACCAATGAGGGGGTGACCATAGGTGTGGAGCATCGATTTTCCATGTTAGTAACGACCAGGTCTAGGATATTGGAGCCCCTGGTGGGACTATGGATTAGTTGATCCAGGGCATTGGAATTTATGAATTCCAAGAACTGTTGGACAAATGTGTTGGTACATGAGTAGTTTTCCCAGTTAATGGCAGGGTAGTTGAAATCACCCAGTATTAGGGTGTTTGGTTGTATATTAATATTTTCCAGTATGTTTAGAAAGGTGTAGTGAGAATCTTGGGGCATGGTGGGGGATCTGTAGCAAGATACAATTTGGATTGCAGTCTTACCTAGTGTTAGTTGCACCTGGAGAATTTCAGATGCATTGTGTTAGGCAACTCACCTGGTGGTGTGAATATCCTTGGTGAATATGGACACTCCTCCACCTTTAGTGTTTCGATCCTGGTTTGGTGGCCAAAAAGTGTGGTAAGAGTTGTAGCCTGGTATTGCAGGGGCACTCTCTGGAGCCTTGAACCAGGTCTCAGTTACTGGACAGATATCAATGTTCTTCATTTTTCGGAGTGCCTCGAGAGAGTGCATTTTGAGGTTTAGACTTCTAGCACTGAGTAGCATTACCTTCAGATTTTGCATGCTTGTACCTGTTACGGTGGTGGTTTTGTCCTTTGAACTTTGCCTAAAAAAGGCACTATAGGGGTGGCAAAAGCCTTAGTCAGTAACCTGAATCAAACTAACTATATACAAGAGGGTCTACATCATTGATTACAATAAATAAAACAAAAATCCAAATCACAGCTAAACATTGATCAACGAATGTAAATTATTATTTTTCTGTTAAATAATCTAGTTTTATACAACAGTTATATACAAACCACAGAAATTTGACTATGATCAAATCAATGAATAACTACATAAATAGCTGACATAAAGCAATGTATCTTTTTAACTAAATGTTTTCAGAATACCATGTACAAACCACTGCAATACCCCATATACCTCTCTACGTTTTAGTTGAAGACTCAAGCAGAAAGTTAAAAAATGAGGAACAAAGTACCAAAATCAGAAACAGATATTGACCTAATGTTTTCAGAAAGTTGCTAGAATAATAAACTGTATTAGCATGATTTTTTTCTGAATGCTATTACGTCTGAAACATAAATGTCTGCCATTATTTAGAAACTGCAATCCTCATTAATTTGTCAAAAAAAAAAAGAAAAACACTTTTCTAATATGAGACAGAATCAGAGATATTATGCTGCAAAGTCAAGAAAACTGCCCAATGCTCATCAAATGACTGCAAGAACCAATGTTTACCAAGATTATATATCCCTCAATCTGAAGGAGGCATGTGCCTCCTTGAAATCAATATACATATAGGTTGGTGATCTCTAATTTCAGGCCAATTGCAATCTTGTCACCTCTCTCAAAAATTTTGGAAAAATGTATCCACAAACAAGTCATGTAATACCTACTTCAGGAAAACCTACTCACACCCACACAACATGGCTTTTGCCCCAAACATAGCACCTCAATTGTACTAATATCCTTCATTAATACCATATCTCTTGCTCGTGATAACAATAAACTTGTCTCCTGCCTATTCTTTGACCTCTCCAAGGCCTTTGACACAGTCTCCCATCCTCTTCTTCTCGCCAAACTGTCAAACCTTAATTTCTCTTCTTCAACTATTTCCTGGTTTTCCAGCTACCTTTCTGATCACCTGCAGTCTGTCAAATGGCTTTCTTCACTATCCCCACCCCTCCAAGTGAAAATGGGTGTCCCCCAAGGATCTATCCTTAGTCCACTACTCTTTAATATTTTCACTAATTTACTACATACCTATTGTCCCCAGTTATCACTTATACAATATGCTGATGACTCAACTGTCATTACCCTCGTTGACAGTTCCTCTGACCTCTATACTTCCACCCAATCATCCTTCAGTCCATCAAATTCTGGCTCTGTCACAACAAACTGATTCTCAACCCTAAGAAAACTAAGCTCTTACTCTTTCTCCCCAAAAACCTCATTAATCTCAAAACTACTTTTACTATACTGTCCAGCAACAACACATCTATCACAGTTGAATCCAGCACAAAACTGCTAGGAGTCACAATCGATGACCAACTTAAGTTTGATTTGCATGTGTTTCATTGTATTAAAAAGACACACCAAAACTGGGACTCCTTTACCGCAACAAAAAGTAATTGACTAGCAAGGCAAAACTAACTCTCTCACATGCATACCTTCTTCCTAGTCTATTGTACAGCTGTCACGTTCTTACTAATCTGAACCCCTCGCTCCTAACCAAACAGGAATCAACCTACAATAAGGACACTAGATTTGCTGCTAGCCATACTTACAAGTCTCACCACTGTCTTACCTTAAAACAATTAGAATGGATAGAATTACCCCACCAGCTCCTCCTCCGTCAACTATTGATTATTTACTCAATTCTTTACCAGCACTCTTTCTGTCCTAGCCTTACTCTGATCATCTCTAAATATTCCCCAACCAGACCCCTGCGTAGCTCTGATCAAGACCTGCTACAAATATATAAACCCAAGACCAAAACTAGTTGCAACCTCTACAATTACAACCCTGTCATATCCTGGAACAAACTTGCTTTAGAAGCTATATCCCTCAAACACCCTAATCAATTCAAAACAACCACTAGAGAATACCTAAAAACAAAATGGTCTTGCCACTGCACTCATCCACTCTAAACTACCTGCCCTACCATCAAAGGTCCCTGTTCACTTCCTCTCCTCCCACCTACACTCTCTACCTGTATAACCGCTCACCTCCCCTTGTTTCCTGTATAATCCCACTAGCCCCTTTTCCTTGACCAACCTACAACCTATCCTTTGCCTTTATACCTACTTTACTCATCCTCCCCCTATACTATCCCCCATTTGGGAACTTTTGGTTTCATGCATATTGAACTATGTCTGCACTTCAGTTATATTGGTTTAATGGTCTACTCGTGGCACAGCCTCATTATCATCTACCAGTGTAAAACTATAATCAAATTGAATATAAGTGGTGAATGTCTTACTGATTGTGCATATAACGTAATTTATCTTATGTAATGAAATCGTATCTCACTGTGGAGCTTTTCTCCCAGGGTCTCTACTGAAAATGAGGCATTAAGCTCAGTCGGACTAACCCAGTCAACAAATGTAAAATAAATAAATAAACTGTAGACTGCATACAAATTTATTGATATCATCAGATCCAAACATATCGAAAGCTCTAAAACATGAACAAAATAAGTCTAAGATGACTTCTTTGTTTAGGTTAGCAGAAGCCTTTAGGAAAAATGCAGGCATGGAAATTCAACCAAACATGGACAAAAAAAAAACAGGTGGCAACAGAAAGTGTAAAAAAGTAAAAGAAAGCACATAGAGAATGGGACCTAGAAAAAAGAAAAGATAAATGGAAAGATTACATTTATAACAAGAAGTAAACAGATTTATTGGAACAGACGCACGTTACCCAACAGTTGCCATGCATGTGTTTAGATGCGGTGAATTTAAACCAAACGGTAACACATCTTGTTGCAGGGAGACATGCACTCATGGCTGAAGGTTTGCATACTGAAAGACATAATGATGTGGCAAGGCTGTTACACTAGAGAGTTTGTAAACATTACACCACAGAGATAGCTGAGAGTCATTGGAAACAAGCCGCAATGGATTGTTGAAAATGGTGAAGTAATGATTACATGGGAGCAACTAAGAAGGTAGATACAAACAGATCAGATACTGTAGTTCAAGAGAAAAAGACAGAACTAGCTTTGATTACTGAAATTGCTACACCCAGTGACTACAATCTCTTATAAACCAAAAGGCATAAATATTTTAAATATTAGGACTTGCAAGGAGAAACTAGGGCGATATTTTACTTGAGGGCTTCACCATTTCATTTCACACAGAAGTGGGCTTGTCGCGAACTGAGTGACAGCCCAGTCTGCATATGTAATTAGCCTTCAAGTAATCATGCATGCATACATATTTTTGGGATGACTCCATCAGCATGCTATTATAAAAAATATATTAAACAGTTATCTTCAGCACTGACATCCCATTAGCCTGGGAACCGGACTAGGGCATATCCTTTAGCAAGTGTTGAAAGCTGTTCTAAACCAAAATGACAACTGGCCTAGCACTCAGAATTTTTGGAAATCACGAGTGGCAATTTACACATAAAAACTCAATACTGTTTCCAACCTTCCTCTTGGTTAACCCCATTTGAATTTGAAAGCAGTAACTTAATCAGTTATACTAAGGCTGCTGCCTCTCCCCTTCCCTACTCACTTGTTCTCAGGCTAATGAGGTAAAACAGCAATGTGACACAAACCAGAAGGAATATTGAGAAATCTAAAAGACAGCCACTAGGTTTGTTTGAGTACCAAGTGACTGCCCAGTTTAAAACAAACACAATAGCAGACTCATTACAGATCAATAATACAATTCATTACTCTTCCGTCTATTTAGCAAAAGTGGAAAAAATGCAAGCCCGCGACTATATACTGCAAATTCACACATAGTAGCTTTCACTGCAATATGTGCAAGGCTTGATGCACCTCTTCCTCTGCACTCAGAATTTTTATTTTTTTATAGTTAGATGATTGGGAAATCTGACTGCCCAAACTCTGTTGCCAAGTGGCCTCAGGGGAAAACTCTGACAGTACGTAACATACATAAATTATATAAAAACTTTTCCTTTAAAATTACAAAATAAAATTACATGAATGTAAACTATTATTTTTCATATGAATGTGTATATGAAATGCTTGAATAGCCTGCCTGCTACACTCTGGAGGAAAGCCAATGAGTTCAGTAGGTGATACACACTGATTTCAAACTAGTTATTAAACTGCGATTACTGCATACTGAAGTGCACGGGTATTATTGAACTGCATTCCCTTATCTTCCATGTTACCAACTGATGTTGGTAAAATTTTACTGTTTTATTTATTGTTATATTACATGTCAGTGAGCTTGTTTTCTTTTTTTGACATCCGATGGTACATTCGGAAGGAATGCATATTCATGAATGACAAATCACGGGGGGTAGGTTTTGGGTGGGGCTTGCTACTGTGCATCTGGTGAGGCCCTCAGGTAAAATATCGCTGAAATTAGAGCAATATGGAACGAGGTTACGCAGACAGTTCCAGCTGTAGCAGAAATTATAAGGCTAAAGAAAAACAAACTTCAGACTTATCTAAATATGCTACTGATAAAAGTAATCCTTTATTTATTTATTTTTATTTTACATTTAACCGGGATAGTCCATCTGGATACATGTCCATTTTCAGTGGAGGCCCGGGGAGAAAAGCTCCAAAGAGACAATTTACAAGACATACAGACAATGCTTAAAAACATATTTCAACTAGGTCCACTAAGAATATCTAGTTGAGAACACATATTCAGTGTCATGCTATAGATAGGTACAGTTATCAGTAGATTTATAAACAACAATAAAGCAAGCAAACTAACTAATTATTTTGTTGTGGTGTACAGGTTTATGCAGTTGAGTCAAAAGACTATTTATGAACTGCAAAAGAGGCAATTCTGGGTACATTGTGGGTGCTGAGAAGAGCACTTGCATCAAATGTCAAAAGACTGAAACAAAACTGGTTTCACAAACTTTAATTATGTTCTGACGTAGGAATCAAGTCCATTCCTGTCAAGGTATGTAAAAACCAAAAGCATTTAGAGAAATTAAAACAAAGACAGAGATAGCTGAGAGCATCTTTTCACCTCAACCCCCAAACACATACCTACATGCATAGCTATATCACACACACACACACACACACGCACACATATACACACACACACACACACACACTTACACAAAATAAAATAAATTGTATACACCCCCCCCACACACACACACACACACACAGAAGTTTAAAAAAAAAACCTGGCTCCTGCACTCACAGCTATTCAGAGAACATCCACTACTTTCTTCATTCACTTTCACTCAGACTGCCTCTGGTGAGTCAATAAAAACAGCTTTTCACCACTTTGTACAGCAGCCCAGTGAGAGACTTTTTACCACTGTTTCTACTTTCTGCAGAAGCAGGAAGAACTGTTTATAGCTGGTGTAATGTCAGGATGTTTTAACAAACAGCCCAGCAAGAAGAGAACGTTTTTTTTAAATGCAACCAAACTTTCTTGGAATTTTGCACATGCACAACAACATGCTCAATGTTCTGAGCTCTTCCCATAACCATAAGCAAGTTAATAAAGCAAGTGAAAATATCAAATAATTAATTCCTTTTCTTTTCAACTTTGGGGGAGGGGGCTGCAGCCCAGCATCCAATATCACAAGCTGCCCCTAGACTATAAATTGCTCCACCACTCTCCAGCTGGAATAACTACACATAGGAGCATCTACCAATAGAATCACACACATGCACTGACCCCTCAGTCCAAATAAAAATACACACACACACACACACACACACACACACACACACACACACACACACACACACACACACACACACACACACACACACACACACACACACACACACACTCTGATACTCTGAAATGCACACTGACACTCACAACAGCCATTCATGTCCACTGCTCTTACCCACACCGTGACACACAGACATAAACATGTCTAGACTTGTACACACTCATAATACACAATATGACTTACTATGTAAGCTATCTGTGCAGGGATTAGTAACTCTGATTTACACTGTACAGCTTCTCACTATTGAAGGGTATTGGTGCATTGTACAAGAATGCCATGCACACATATTCCCTGTCCTGCTCAGCACTTGCATAGTTCAGGCATCTATGAATCATAAGCTTTGCATGCCCTCTAATTGCATAGTGTGCAGAGATAGTCATTTGCAAAGACCCTTCTTATAGACTACCAAAACCACATTAGAATGTAGCACTCTGAACGTCACTTTCTGAAGTGTGCTGTGAAGGCTCTAGGCAGTGAGGAGGGTCTAGGCATAGGAACAGTCTTAGCAAGTATGCAACATAGCTTGTATTTGTCTTGCATACTTCGTAGCCAACTATGAATACTGATGTTTGTATAATTAAGAAGACTACATTCAAGGCTATGCTGTCACAGAAACAGTTTGGAAGATACTTGAGACACATTTTGAACTAGTGTATATACAGCTTATAATGGTTGATAATCCTCTTGTTTTATCTAGTTTTTCACAATCCTTATCTTCTGAATCACTACAGCTCCTGTTTGATCTTTGGTTTACACTCAGCTTCTCTTAAACTATAGAAACATTTACAACTATTTTTAGTGCATGCCTAACCCATACATTCTATGAACCATTTACATAATTAATTCCTTCTTATACTCTCCAGACATACTCCTAATAGACACTTGTATGCATCTGCTCTTATTTCTGTGAAGTTAGTTTGGAATCTGCTGCTCACCTTAGTTACTGTATGATCCTCAATCTTGAGTGGCTTTCTTCTGGCAACACGTTCTTGTAAACCTTTATTGTATACCATTGCATATTGAAAAATCACAATCACATCCCATCCTTTCTCCCAAGGTGTATATTTTTCAGTTCCAATATTTTTTTCTGCGAATAAACCTTGCATTGTTGATACCACACTCTTTTTAGTACAGCCCTTTGGGGCTCTGCTGTACACAGTAGATTACACAGAAATATCACCAGTTCCTATGAATTATAGTTGTATCAATGCCAATATAGTCCAGCACCCTACAATCACAGCCCTTTGTCTTGGCACACTATTTGACCACATTTACATACCAGCACATAATTCCTAGTGTATCATTCCTTTCTCTTCATTGGAATCTAGTGCTGTTCCCCATATTTTGTAGCTGAAGCCCTAGATATTTGGACCGAAGCTACATGCGTGAGTTTATTACAGCTCCATATTCAAACTTGATTACTCGAGTCGTGATCAGGCTATAAGTATTCCAAGCTAATTCCTTCCTTTCATCTTTCGTTCACTGATTATTCACTTAATTGAGTCCAGTACTGTGGGTTAATTGGAGCCTGTCCTAACACTCAGTGGGTGAGCATGAGATGGACATGTAACACTCAGTCACACAAAGCACATTCAGTTATCCTACTGGTGGATGAAGCTTGACTTCACAAGCTTTGATTGCCTGAGCTTCAACTTGCTGACAACTGGGGGTTCCTCCACAGGAAATGATTGCTGGTGAATTGTTTCAGCATTGATTCCCTTTTTGGGGGAATTTATCCCTTCTTTGAGTTAATGCAACCTTGGAGTTGGTATATATACATGTGGGGGTGGGGTGGGGGGGCTTGCCTTCTTGCAAAAACACTTTAAAAAGATGCTTTTTGTTAAGATGTTTTTGGTGAATGCAGTTCAGGGATTCTGATCCCTGGTGCATTCACTTTCATCCAGTTGTAGTGGAAGTGGCACATTCACCTACTGGCAGCTTGCAGGATTGTCACTTCTAGAGTCAGTGTTTGGGATGTGAGAAGAAACTGAAAAAGCAGAAAAATAACGTAGGAAGATACGGAAAGGATGTGTAGGTTCTACAGAAATGCTGCTGCAGACAATAAACAAACTGGACAGTCATGCACTATTAGGCATCAGTACTAATTGCTGTGGCATGTCTCACACTAATAATGTAACTTATTTTTCTATTACCATTGAGCATCTATTTCACTTTAAAAATATTTTTTTCTGGAGGTGCCTACCAAACTCTCACCTCACAACTGCAGAAAAACAAGTATTTTCAAAAAAGGTGAAATTGTAATATCCTAGGTTTTAAAATCTTCTGTAGGAATGTATCAGTACAACTATCATCAGGTATCATGATTTTGCAGCATATCTGTCATATCCTGTACTGGCAATAAATACTGCATCATAAATTACTTGACATTTGATTATTTAATACGTAAATGTATTGACAATACCATGTGATTCCGTCATTCTGTTTTCAACTGTTATCGATTGTTTATTTATTTATTTTAGTATTATATTTGAGTGACCATACATATGCACAAAAAGAAACAGCGGTGCAAGTACAGATGTACGATATTAATACAATTGCAAATAATATGCATCAAAGCAAATAACGCAAGTACAAGAGCTTGTAAAATGCTAAGAAGGTATAACCAAATAAATATTGTAAACTGAGTTGCCCCAAATCAGGACTGTGTCTGAAAACAGCTGATCCAAATTAGTTTGTTTAAGTGGCTAACAAACAACAAATAATTTGAGCGAACCTTGTGGTGTCATACCTCTTAACCTGTTAGTGCAAGAATTCTAATCAAGGACAAAAATAAAGGGGGTAAAGCCCCAAATCAGGGACAATTATAAATATTCCTTGTAGAAACTTAAAAAGTTGCATTTTCTGAAGGATTTTAAGTTTGAAACTCAAATGTCTATTATTAGTTAGTGACTTCAGTCTTTTAATTATATGTTAGAAAAAAACACAAATTTTATGAGGAACAAACCAAAAATATGAGAAAAAAATCTGGACATGTTGCAGAATGCTGGACAGTTGAGAGTTATGTTTGTGTACTTATTCTTTACTTGTGTGTGTACCTTATAGAACGTACAGATAAACATTTATTTGTTTCTTAGGCCACTAGCATATTTCAGTGAGCTCATATCTATCAATATATATGGTTTAGCATGTCTGAACATCATCATGTTCCATTGTTTTGATTTAAGAGGTGCCAAAAAGTTATATAATTGTTATTATTAATTGTAGAGTCAAAACTGTTTTAATACTCTGCCAGGAGTTTGGGGTTCCAATGAAATGAAACACAAAAATAATAGTTTTCATGTTTCAATTCCTTGATTTACCATCTGTACTGATGAAAAGCAGAGCTGAGCCTACATTAATTATCCTGTATAAGTATTTCCTTCTGTTTCAGAGAAAAAAAGAAATTGCCAGAATTAAATACATTGAACTATTTGCCATCTGATTCTACCCATTGTTCCCTCCCTATACTTTTGTATCTTTGTGGTCTGTATGCTTTTGCTATGTTAGTGTCAACCTGTCCAAAATGTTTAGAGCACATAACTTTATCTGAGCAGATACAGACAAAATTACTAGTGAAGACAACCAGACAGCCACCTTTACTCTGCTACACCTTCTTTTCAGGTTTTTGTGTGAAGAAAAGATATTGGCTGCATTTGACCTAAAATAGTAGTCATCAGATTACAACTTGGCAGAACAGAAGCAGGACTGACCACATGACTAGAAGTGCTCCTTATTTATTTATTTGTCTAGTCTTTTTGATTATTTAATTATATTTTGTTTAGCAGGATGTCCATTTGAATGGACACTATTTTCAGAAGAGACCCTGGAGAAAGAAAACTACATAGGAAAGTAATAATAACAGTAACAGCAGATAGTGACTCAAATGGAAACCATCAGTCAGGGTGTGAGTTTACAGACCACCGAGAAAAAGAAGGTATGTACTCACCATAACGTTCCATGTTGGTAGTCCATCTCACCCTTCATTTTTACATATGGGCTTGGAGCCGATCCACGGCTCCGACTCGGCCGATTTATAAGCTCAAAGACTTCTAGTTGGCTTGTGGCTAAGCAGGTATCCCATAGTGCACCAGTACAATCCCCAGATCTTGTTTGCTGCTCACTAGAAGAAATAACCATAACAGACAAACCAATATTAAAGGGTCTCCAACCAAAGATAACCAAAATATTAATATCTCCAGATTCTTCCAGGGTGGAGGCAGGAGGGCGGGTTGGTAAAAATTAAGGGTGAGATGGATTGCCAACATGGAAAGTTATGGTGAGTACATAACTTCTTTATGTTGTGTAGTCCAATCTCACCTTTATTTTTACGTATGGGACAGCATCCTTATTCTTGGGTGGCTCACTGGAAAATACTCCTGAGCATCGTGGAGCCAAAGGATGCTCTACCCCTGGAAGCTAAATCCAATTTGCAATGTGTAATAAAAGTGTGAGGGGTAGCCCACGTAGCTGCTGCACAAATATTATCAAGTGGGACCCTGGCTTGAAAGGCTGCAGAGGTAGACAGAGACCTGGTAGAATGAGACTTGATCTTGAAGGGTAAAGGTCTTCCCTCTGAACTGTAGACAAAGACTATGCAACTGGAAATCCAATTAGATACTGTCACTTTAGAAACTGTTAAGCCCAATCTGGATTCAGAAAAGGAAATGAATAGTTGATCTGATTTCCTAAACTCCTTCGTCTGATGCAAATAAAAACGTAGTTGTCTATGAACGTCTAGCTGATGAAACCGATATTCAGCTGCATTACAGTGATTAGGGGAGAAAACTGGGAGTTCTATGGATTGATTTAAGGTGGCATGGGAACAAACTTTGGGGACAAAGGAGGGGTTAGTACACAGTGAGACCCTGTCTTTATGAAAGATCAAATAAGGTGGCTTAACAGACAAGAATTGTAACTCCGATACCCATCTAGCTGATGTGATAGCCACCAAAAACAAAGTCTTCCATGACAAAAATTTCAATGAAGATGAGTGAGAAGGTTCAAACGGGGAAGATGTCAGTTTGGACAACACAAAATTTAAATCCCAAGAAGCCACAGGTTCTTGGAGCTGTGGCCTCAACAGAGTGGCTCCTTTCAAAAAGGTCTTGCATAGCTTATGAGACATTAAATTGGTATCTGGAAACCCTAAATGGAAATGAGAAATAGCCACCTATTGAACTCTGATAGTGGCAGTGGCAGATCCTTGCTGAAAAAGCTCAGAGAGAAATTCCAAAATCACAGGGATAGAAGCAGTGTAGGGATCTACATTCATTTTCTGTGCCCAAATAGAAAATCTTTTCCATTTACTGCCATATAGCCTCCTAGTTGAAGGTTTATGGGAGGAAATAAGGATATGTGACACTGAGGAAGATACATCATGAAGCCTGATTAGGGATGGAACTGGAGCAGCCACGCTGCCAATTTGAGGGTGTGGATTGAGGGATGTAGCGAACCTAACATGTGAGTCAACAGATCTGGAGCTGGGTCCAGAATCCAAGGATCGTCCAGGAGAAGAGGCTTGAGGAAGAGGAACCAAACCTAATGAGGTCAGTAAGGAGCAATGAGGATTAACTTGCATCCCAGCTGTCTGGCTTTCTGAATCACTTTGGAAATGAGAGGAAATGGAGGAAAGGCATACAGAAGACCCAGGGGCCAATCGTGAGCTAGAGTGTCTCTGGGTGTCTCCCCTGGAGGGGGAATGAGGGAAAAATAGCTGCTGTATTTGGCATTGACTGGACTGGCAAAAAGGTCACAGCAAGGCTGTCCCTATTTGAGGAAAATCTGTTCTGCTGTTTTGTGTTTCACAGACCACTCATGAGGCAGTAGGATCACCCGGCTGAGCTTGTCGGCTATCACGTTGGTCATCCCTGGAATGTGCATTGCAGCCAGAAAGTGCTGGGGAGAAATCGCCCATTCCCAAACTCGCATGGCCTCTCGACAGAGTGGGTAAGATCTGGTATTGCCCTGTTTGTTGATATACCAAACTACTGACACGTTGTCTGATTGTATCGCAATAGTCCCTAGAGGAAGAAGGTCTTGAAGTGCTTGCAACACCAGGAGCACCGCCCTCATCTGCAGAACACTGATATGCAGGTGAGCCTCATGTTCTTGTCATGTGCCTTGGACAGTCCAGCTGAGATAATGCCTCCCCCACCAGATCTGGGAGGCATCCGTGGTCACAGTGGCAACGGGTTGGGCAGGAACAAAGGGGGCACCTGTTATCAACTGGTTAGGTGCTATCCACCAAAGGAGGTCCTCCTTGCATGATTCCATCAGCAGAATAAGGTGATTCAACGGAAGATATTGGAAGGACCATTGGGAAGACAGAAGCCACTGGAGAATTCTCATATGCAACCTGGCTAATGGTACTAATAGGATGGTGGATGCCAAAGTCCCAAGGAGCTGAAGAAGAACCCACTTTTCTTTGACCTTCTGCAATGGGAGAAAACGTTGAATTTGAAAGATTAAATTTTGTGCTCTTTTGGTGGGAAGAGGAGCTGTCATGTTCACTGTGTCTACCTCTGCGCCTATAAAAATCACAGATTGAGAGGGCAATAATGCAGATTTTTCCCAAGTTATGGAGATCTCTAATTGAGCACAAAGTTGAATAGTGGCGTCCCTGTTTTGGAGAAGTAGATGCCTGGTGGGGGCGGTCAGGAGCCAGTTGTCCAAATACGGAAACACCTGGAATCCCTGACATCTCAGGTGAGCTGTCACTACTGCCATGCATTTGGTGAACACCCTGGGGGCTGTGGTGAGACCAAAGGGCAGAGCACAAAACTCATAGTGACTAGCTCCCAAGCATAGATGGCTCCTGGACGCCTTGTCCGTTTTTATATGGTAGTAGGCATCCTGGAGATCTATTGAGCACATCCAATAGTCTTTCCCTAACAAAGGGAGTATCAACTGCAGTGCTAACTTGTCCTTCCTCACGGATTTGTTTAATCTGCTGAGGTCTAATATTGGCCTCCAGTCGCCTGTTCATTTTGGGACTAAAAGGAACCTGGAGTAAGTTCTGGATCCTATCTGGTCTGCTGGGACGGATTGGATGACTCTTTTTAAGAGCAACTTGTTGATCTCCACAGTTGCCTGATCCCTGAGACTGGGTGGTACATCTGGGATCTTCTTGGGAACAAACGGTGGAAGGGAAAAGGGTATGATATAGCCTCTGGTAACAACTCTTTGTACCCACTTGTCTTGGGTTATACTTAGCCAGACTTCTGGATACAAAGAAATGCAACACCCAACCGGCCCCAGAGAAACGCAGTCAGGCCCCATATCAGGAACTCTGATAAGGCTGTCCCCGAAAGGAATCACAACCTTGTTGAAATTGCGGACCGCCCCTGCCTCTAGGGTGATGTCTCCCATTTCCTCCTCCTCCTCCTCTGCCTCTGAAGGAGGGTTCACCCTGTGTGTCCAGAAAGACCCTCTGGGACTTCTTGAACCACATTTTACCGCCCCTTTGACCTTTAGGGTATGGACTAGAGGGAACAGTAAAATGTACTCCCACGGCAGAGAGCGTCTTTCCTTCTTGCTCACACCGAGTGAGTGTGTCCTTCACCTTAGATCCAAACAATGAGGAACCATCAAAAGGGGAGTTGGTAAAAGTGGACTTGAACAGTTCCACAAAATTACACAAGCATCTAGGAGTGATGCCTTAGGGCAACTCCTGAACCTGCTGCTCTACTCGCTCCATCAGCCGCATAAGAAATAAGCTGCATGGAGGAGTTAACTATAGAATTTAAGGTGGACAACTGAGCAAAAACCTTGTCAGGGACTCCCTCAGTACATGTACCATGTATAGAATCTCCTAACTCCTTGAGGAGATCCCTCTGCAATCTCGTGAAGTGAGTGAGATAGTTCAATGATCAAAGAGTAAAAGCCGCTGAACTGAAGACATGCTTCCCATACCTATCCATCTGTCGAGACTCCTTATTCGGCGGATGGACAGAAGAGGAAGTTTCAGCAAGCTCCTTCTTAGTGGCCGCTGCCACCATCATGGCATCTATGGGGACACCTTTGGACAAAAATCCTTTATCTGGAGGGGCAGAAATAAATGTGTTGGGTCTCCTAGGGGCTGAATCCACAGAATCAGGAGTATCCCACACCTTTCAACTAACTAAATCCATCAGTTCGTCAAAAGGTGGAGACACCCAAGAGACAGAAGGTTGAGACCCAAAAGCCTTCAGGTACACTGACTCCTCATCAGAAGGGTTGACAGTGGGCCAGCCGCACCTCTGCTTAAGGATCTCCAGGATGTCCACGAAGGAGACATCATCAGAGGACGACTTGGGGGACCTTTCTGACTACTCAAGGTCAGTGTCAGATGTCAAAGACTCATCCTGGGAGTCAACATGCTTCCTCTTGCATGTCTTCTTCCTGGGGGGCTCCTCAGAAGGGTATTCTGGGGAGGTCAAGGAAGAGTGAGGGCCACCAGCCAGTGGCTCCTGAGGCTGAAGGTCTCTGCTGTCTCTGGAGAGAGTAGGGGCTGAGACCGAAGTGGGTGCTCTAGGTGGGAGAGTGCTGGTACCCTTGATGGCAACTGGTGACTTGGACAGCACGCTCCTCATCATCTTGAATGCCGACCTCTCCGGCTCTGAGGACCTCTCCTGCTCCGAAGAGACCGAGGATGCCATCAGTGCCAGAGCTATCGGCTCTGAGATAGACGTAGGGTCGGAACTCACCCTAGCCGAAGCACCGAGAGGGAGACTCGGAACCAAAGAAGACCGATTCCAACCTTCCCTGTCAGTGCCAACAGGAGAGTTTTGGCCCCTGGACACAGCGGACAACACCAAAAGTGTCAGAGCAGAACTCGGCTCTGAAGCAACTGCAAGTGGAGCTGGAGCCGAGGGTTCCACTAATGGCACCAAGCCCTCCAACTCTGACAAACCAGCTTGGCTCGGAGGAGGAATAACAAATAAACAAATAAATTTAAATTTACAATTAAAATTAAACTGTAAAACAGAGATCTTGGGCAATATTCTGGGGTTACTGACTATAGTTCTAAATTTAGACTTGCCATTACCATCTGTAAAACATTGGAAGCAAGCTTGGTTCTGAGAAAGATTTTGTGATGTCTGGCGCTTTCGGTGCAGATAGGAAGGTAGCCTATCTGCCGCTCCTTAACTATAGTCAGTAACCCCAGAATATTGCCCAAGATCTCTGTTTTACAGTTTAATTTTAATTTTAAATTTAATTTTAAATTTTTGGTTAAATTTAAGTTTTAGTACAGTTTTTTCAAACATAGGTATAATTGTGACAAAGCGAAAGGCTCCAATGCATTGCTAGAGGTTAGGAATGTCACATATGAACAAGAAGCTGGATAATAACAAAAAGGAACTAAATAAGAGGAATGAGATGCTTCCAACCAGGTTCGGCTTCACCTTGTAGGCCTACCAGGGCCACACCCCCAACTAGTCACTTCTCATTGGACATCTGTCAACCACGCCCCCTCCACAGTAGCATAAAAGCAGCACAGCAACAGCTCTCAGGTCATTCTGACCAGCACTTGAGGAGCGCACAAATAGTCCTTTTTTGGACACACACATAGCAAAAGAATCGAAGATCTGTTCAAGAAGGACAACAAAGATCGACACCACCGCGGAACACCGAAGGACACAACAGCAACTCTTCGCAGAGCCCATTGTGACCATACACAAAACAGCTCTTCTCAGAGCTCACGTGGATCTGCACCTTACACCAAACAACTCTTCTCAGAGCTCACAGTACACCAAACAGCTCTTCTTAGAGCTCACAGAGATCTGTATAAGCTCTGGTAAGAGCAACCGGAGACACATTGAAGAATAAAACAAAAAAGTTCTTATTAGAGCTACCACCAACACCCGGACGGGCATTCAAAACAAAAAACAGCTCTTCTCAGAGCTCATAGAGATCTGTAACAGCTCTATATAGAGCTCCAGCTGCCCACAGGGCTAAAACAGCTCTTTTTAGAGCTAGCTCCACCACCGACTACACGTGGAAATCTGTTCACCATTTAGTATACATATATTAGACATTCTGGGCACTAAAAGGAATCCTAAAAGCTAATGATTTAAAATAGCCACAATACTAGCCTGAATCCCATGCTTAGCATATGCCACAGACTATTGGAATTAATACTTGTACAATTTGTGCAGCTTGACACTTAAGAGATACTGTATGCTTCTCTTGGGGTTAGTAATGTAGCCATCACTTTTGCTTTTCTATATTTAAGAAAAAAGTTTAAGGGGATCTGTTTAACTTGAAAAAATCACAGTTCAAAAGTACTAGCAGTGATGTGTATTTCTAGCTTGTATGGTTATTGAGATATTGAACATTTTAGATAAAAAAACGTTTTTGATTTACAAAGTACAAGTGTATTTAAGACGTGAAATATTCTTTGCATTACTAGTGATAAGTGAATTTGCACTGAAAAGCTTTGTTTGTATTTTAGCAACATTTACAGTTAATGATATGTTAGCATTTGCTTGAGGTGAGAGTTGTTTTCTTACTCAATGCTCATGTTGTCGAATGCTGGTATTGATGGAACTGTGCATCTGTAAAATAAGCATCTCCACCCATAAAAGGAGTGTGGGTGGCTCCTGACCCCCCATGTAAAACATTAATTTCTTAATGTGATTTTTGTACACTTGATTTTATATGAAATGCCATCTGAACAAATAACCCAAATAATGGTCCTGCTCCTATTTAAGGTATGCAGATTACTGTCCATGCTGACGAAGGATAAATGGGGACAAAAATGGAGAACATCCAATGGTCTTTCACCACCAGGAATTCATTAATCACCCTGGTAAGAGTGCTTTCAAGCTTGTAGCACCTCCTTAACCTGGATTGGTAGGACTCGGGTGGAATATATTCTCACTAAGTTTTTTAAAGGACAGGGGGTCTGGGAGAAGGCAGTATCTCTCCAGTCATCAGCAAACTTTGTCAGCCTCAGACCCTTAGTTTTTGTTTGAACTTTGGAGAAATAGCTTCTGAACAATAAAGGTCCCAGGGCTGATCCCTGTGGAACACCACTGGTTACAGGTCTGGTGTTGGAGGTGGATTCCCCTATTTTGACTATCTGGGTTCTATTGTTGAGCCAGTAAGCAACCCACCTAATGATATAAGGATTAATATCCGATTTTACTGTATCATTAGTATAAAATGATCTTTTTTTGCAATTTATTTCCTGTGAGTTTGCATGTTTTATTGTTAGTATCTTCAATGACAGTACTTTGATATGTCTACATTATGAACTGTTGGTATCTGCATTTTTAACCATATATATATATATATATATATATATATATATATATATATATATATATATATATATATATATATATATACACACACACACATATATATATATATATATATATATATATATATATATATATATATATATGCATATCCACACATACTATATCTATATATATATATATATATATATATATATATATATATATATATATATGTGTCTGTGTGTGTGTGTGTGTGTGTGTGTGTGTGTGTGTGTGTGTGTGTGTGTGTGTGCGTGTGTGTGTGTGTGTGTGTGTGTGTGTGTGTGTGTGTGTGTGTGTGTGTGTGTGTGTGTGTGTGTGTGTATGTATATATATTTATGTAATGACTGCTTTGTTTCATTTTTAAATACAGAAGTGGCATAACACAACCTGCTTGTCATTTGACAAAAGCTTTCCATTTTGTGTAGACCCTGACAAATCTTATGAACTGATTCCTAGTGAAAACTGTCACTTTACCCCTAACTTGGTGATCCCTTGGGTTTGTCAAAGACTGACAAGTTAATGGCTAGAAAATAAGAGGAATTGCAGGATAATATTGCTAGTTAAACTGTGTAAGAAGGTAGCACTGGTCTCCTTCAATATTATATTTATTAAACTGTCAGACTGCTGCTACTGTGATATTATGGTTCTTGAGATACTGCAACATAAGAATTCATGTATACCAGCATGTATAGGATTTTTATGCTCTCCACATCTTGTAGTTACAGACAGACAAAGAACCAGGGTTGTGGCAATATCAGAACTTGCATTTAGTTAAACCAGGACAGCCCGGGCATAAACTGGGTGAAAAGGCAGTTGGGATGCATCTTAAGTTTTGCTTTTGTGGTAGGAGGGCCAAATGACAGAGCAGTTTACTTCTTAATTCACATCATAAAGGATTTAGTTTGTGCTGAAATGATAGTGGTGGCAGTGAAAACAGAATCATTCTATTTGTTTTCTGTTCCTTAATCCCTCATAATGATCCTGTTGCCCTTTATTAAAGTTTTGAAAAGAAAAAAGAAAATATATAACGCAAGGCTTTGGAACTGTGCTGCCTCTGCATTGTAAAAGGTCTTTGATCAGCTGACAGTATCTGCTGCGTTAAAATAATATTCAGATGCATTCATAAACAGCTTTGACTTTAGAAACTGCATGTGATATTCAAACCAAACTGTGTGCAGAATTAGGCAACTCAACAGCAACTCCTTACATACAAGCAGTCCTGTGTATGATGAGTTACCACATCCCAGGTCATGGCAGTTTGTATCAGTACTGGTTTATGACTCGTAACATGAGATCCTCATCAGATGTGAATTTAGAACCTGCCACAATTCACTGCTAGTGATGCAAATACCCTGCTGAAGGATTTCCATGTAAAACTTTTAAGTAATGATTGCTGTGATGGTTTATGTGAACCATTATTTACATTAAACATCTTGCAATAAGCCCCTTCTAAATCTGAGAACACTTCAATGTCCTTATTTTGTAAGAACTCTACGTACATTAAAGTGAAGCTCATTAAAGTAATACTGTAACATATAAAACGATAATACTGTGAATTATGCAGAATTATTCAAAGCAGATGTACTCTGAGCACGACATAAACAGACAACTTTAGAGGATTATACAAATCAATGCAAATTAATAAAATTTAAACAGTTTGTTAACTAAAGAATTAAGTAGCAAAGAAAAACTGGAAGCTTGATAAAAGTAATTTCACCAAAAATGTATTAACTGTGCAGCAATTCTAATTTATTTAAACCTCCAAAAATATTGGCAATAACTTAAGGGAGTAGATTAGACTGTAGGTGTAAAAATATAAACAGCAACAACAATGAAACTGTAATTATCGAACTTCTGTAAAGCAGGCCACTGAGATCTTTAGGCAACCTGGTCTGAGTAAAATAAAAATAATTTGGCTGCTACGTTCCCAATCTGCCAAGGTCACACATGATCTGGAAAATGTTCCACTGCACCTACATCATGGCTGAAGATACACTGAAATGAACAAGACATATGTGACATAAAGGTAGCTTAACAGAGTTTGAGAAACTAGTAGCTTATTTCAAAAAATAATTCACAAGCATTCAAAATACATTTTTCAGGTCTGCATGTATGTAGAACAATGGCTACGCACACTCCAAAAATTAATCCCAGCTGTAGGTGGAACTAAATGACAGGCACAGTTAGGATTAGGTGGCATTTAGTGATGCACTAAGTACTATTGTTGCCTCACAGCAAGAGGATTTCCAGTTTGGTTCTCAACTTGAGTGTCATCTTTGCGAAGTCTGCATGTTCTCCCTGTATTTGTTATAGATTTTCTCCAGGTTCTCTGGTTTCCACCCACATCACAATGACATGTGGTAGGTAGATTGTTGACTCAAAATTGCCCATAATTGTATGTGCAGTGTGTGTCTGATATGGAAGAAAGGCTTGGCAATCTATTTCCATTCACTACCTGCCTAGTAAATACTGTGGGTGGCAAAAGCTGTTCATTGCACCACTGTAAGAATCAGATGTGGCTCAGCAGAAATGGATGAATGGACAGTCAGGCCACAAACACAACCTCCAAAGCCAAGCTGGAAAAAAATAACGGCAATTGCAGAAGATCTAACATACAATAGCACTGGAATTACCAGGCTGACTATCATATACATTGCAAACAACTAGTTCACTGAAGGAAAATCAAAATTAGATTTGGGTAAATAATTTTACAATGCAGACAAACTAGATGACACTGAGGAATGCCAAATATAATTTAATGTATAAAAAATGGCATGATTTCAAGACAAAACCTATGTACCCTAGTTATAAAAATGCAATGGTAAAGAACCACACAACTTAATATGTAAAATATACAGAGTGTAAATAAAAAAGTATATATAAAAGGAGTGAGTGAGGTTGTCCTAGGCAATGAACTGCCATCATGTTTGGCAACAAACTAATTTTCTACAGTTAGGCATTATTTGCTGGTTGCGTGGGGTAAAAGAATAAGTATTATCTCTAAGGAGGTTTGACAAAACTCTACAACCAGTTGGGGTTCTGCAATCATGTGCAAAGGGAATTATTCTATTACTTATAATCCCTGCTTGGATGCATAATTAGTTTGATTAGGGATGACGATACAATTGGGCATGCATCAGTGAGCTTTTATGTATGTTAAGAAATCAGACTTAACATCAATGATTGCATAATCAATTTTTTGTGAAGGGTAAGAATAAGAAACCTTTATTTTTCTACACTATTTTTTACAGTATTTCTGTACGCGCTCACACATACACACACACACACACAAACGCACACACACACACACACACACACACACACACACACACACACACACACACACACACACACACACACACAGACATTCACACACACAAATACACACACACACACACACACACACACACATACACACAAAGATATGCACATGAGCATGCACACTCACACACACACACACACACACACACACACACACACACACACACATGCACACACACACACACAAATATGCACACGAGCATGCACACACAAACACACATACACACACATATATTGAAGAAACAAAAAAAATTGAATGTCAACACATTAACCCCAATGGGTCAAAACTTAAAATATCAAAAAGAGATTTCTTCGGCCCCTCCCCATCCCCTGTTAATTATATATACCAATGCTGAGATTGCCCAACTGTGGGGAAGGGCAAATCCTCACTTCTCACTGTTCCACAACCTCCCATGAAGGATTGCTGTGGTCACATGATTATTCAATCACATATGCCAGCATTACAGAGATTCAGTGATACGAACATTCAACTACATGGAATATTCTGACATCTGTGTGTATGTGTGTGTGTGTGTATGTGTGTGTGTGTGTGTGTGTGTGTGTGTGTGTGTGTGTGTGTGTGTGTATGTGTGTGTGTGTGTGTGTGTGTGCCTGTACATAATCACAAATGGAAGGTTATAAATCAAAGTAGATTCATGTCATCACATTGATGACAAATCAAAAAACCCAGCAACTCTTAAAAATGAACACTTTTGCAAATGACTTTCAGCTAAAAAATACCTGCAATTCTTGAAATGTGCAAAGACAACTGAAACTACAAAAGCATAGAAGCTCTATAAAGGACATGTTTGAAGGAGGCTTCACCCTTGCACCCCCCCAAGGGTTTTGCCAGTTTGCCTTAACTTATACATACTAACTTTGTAGTTGCACACCATGGGGAAGTCACCAACTCCACAAACAATGTTATTCTCTAATAGCACATTTTATGTTGGCATAAATGGTAGTTCAGCATTCTGCTGCAGAAGGACTTTATTCATTCTGACTTTCACTACATTTGATCACTCCGGATGCATTTTCTGTGATTAGCTTTAGCTTCAGAACCTATTCTCTACATAATTCCATGTAGATCAAGTAAACATATGCAGGCATGAGGTAGTGTGCATGGTACAGATAATCTACACACACACACAGGGTATTATGAGGCATAAGCCTGAAGGGAACATGCCCTATAAATCTCTGGGCATGTGGCAATATCTGTTGCATGTATTCCCCTTGTGCATAATTGCACTTATAGCCTGGGTATTAATACTTTTTTGCAGCTTGAAATTTATAATAATTATATATTTTACTGCATTTTAATATAAAATAGTTCATATGCACATTTAACTAACAGATTGTTATGCAGGGTTAAAACATTTTAACTGTGTGGAATTTTCAAGGAAGTCATTTAAGGGAAAGGGAACTTCTTGTCAAACTATTGTATGCTGTTGCACAGTCCCGTTTTTAGACATTTGTTAACTTTGCACAATACCTCATCGGAGAATTTGCAGATGAATTACTCTAGATAAGAGACTGACATGTCAGTAGCACAGTGATTTGAAACATGTCTGGTGATTTCTACGTAACAAACCCTAAAAAATATTCACAAGAGAAATCATTGTGGTGTCAACACCAAGAACTTAAAGTCACGTGTATACAAGAAAGAATGGCACCCCCATAATTTTGAAATTGGTTTAGCTGTTGGCATGCTTATTTCATCCTAAAAATATTCACAAGAATAATCATTTTGGTTCCATCTCCCAAGAACTGAAGGGTCCCTGTTAGATGATTGACTGTTGAAATTGTTGACCTTCAGGATGTCCAATGCAAAATAACGAAAGTTCAGAAGGACGACAAATGCCAGTAGCTAGTGTCTGAGATTGCAGTTCAGTAGGAAATGTTTTTTTTCCCTTTCCCAGCTGTACTGCGATCTCAGCGTTGGTATATAATATTTGCAGGGGATCTGGAGGCACAGCCCTCCACATGGGGTGTGCATGGGGGCTTGCCCCTCTGCAAAAAGTATGTTTTATGATTTTTAGGATAGTTTTCATTATTCTGGACATTTGATGTTGTCCAGTCAATGCTTTGAATGTTGACTACTTATGTAGTTGGCATTTGAATACAGAGTCAGAACTAAAAAACACATCTATATAAGAAATAATCCTCCCCACCCAATAATTTTCTGTAAGACAATTTATTTGATTGTGTGCTCCTTGTCATTAGGTGGGTTTCTGCTGTAATCTTTATGTGTAATTTATTCTGAGTTTTATTTCTAAGTATACATATATAACATAATTACATGTAGCATCTGGAATAAAATTAGTGAATTACATTCCCTATTCAAACCCATCACCCGCACATTCTAATACATACTAAAACATGTTTAAATTCTCTATTAAATATGAAGAAATACTCCCACCAGGATATAACATAATAAAAAATGATCAAACCACTAAGTGTGCTAGAGGCTTAGCCATTATGTTCCTTAACACCCCAAAATATAAACGTACACATACAACTCCTCCACACAATTGGACTTTGAAAAGCTAATAACAAATCATCTTAAGATAAATTCACAAAACACAGTGTGGATAACAGGTGCATACATAGCTCCAGATACAAACAATATTAATGCAACTCAAATATTCTCAAATGGATAACTACCAATGTTAATTAAGCTGGAAACCCTTCTTCATCTTTGTGACCTCAACATGGATTGGCTTGATCATGATACTAACACTTCTCACTTAAATATCAATGTATTCAGTCTAACCCAAGTAATTA
The DNA here is from genome assembly GCF_019279795.1 of Protopterus annectens. Taxonomy (NCBI): domain Eukaryota; kingdom Metazoa; phylum Chordata; order Ceratodontiformes; family Protopteridae; genus Protopterus; species Protopterus annectens. Next base: position 373,931,991 of record NC_056738.1, on the reverse strand, counting down.
AATGTCATATAAGATAAGATAAAACCTTTGGTAATACTAGCACATTGGACTGCATACTATTCACAAGCCCTGAAAAAATGAAAGGGGCTGGAATCCTCCCCAGACTAGTGCACATATAAACCAGCACCCAACCTACATAATCAGTGACTTCTTAAAAAATCAGCAAAGACTGGTCCCGAAACTATGTAAGAAACCTTACTAACTTCAACATGGTCAGTTTTCATTGAGACCCTGAAATACTGCAACTAGATCACATTAAAAACACTACCACTAAATGATACTGTGTCATATTTCAGTACCACCTTTCTGCAAGGTAAAATAAAAACAAGCACTTCTGCAATATAAGGAGATCAAAGTCATAACTGCACTGTGGCTAACAAAAAAAAAGAAAAAAAGAAGAAAAATAAACAGATGTTTGGAATGAGTGGCACAAAGAAAAAAAACATAACAAAATTACTGACAACTAAGAAATATTACTAATAAGCAAGTTCATTTAGACAAAAAAAAAAACTTGCACAACAGCACAGACAACACTCTTCAATAATCCTAAATGTTTTTCATCTGTAACTAATGCCACGATAGCTTGCAGGTTCATTGAGCACTGTTTATATAATAGCACTCAAATCTGCCAACTTAATGTTGGCATACTCATCTCACCTTAAACTACACTTCTAATCAGACATCTCGACTAAACCAGTCCCAATTACTATAATAAAAACATATTTCAACAAAACTTAAACCTACTACATTAGCAACATATAAAGTTCCTGCTGAACATTTAAAATCAAGAGTAGATAGAATAAGCTACCAAGCATTCATGCTAATCAACAGATAATTATAAGAATTGCACATTTCTACAATATGGAAAATCTCTTACATTAAACCAATACAAAGATGAGATACCTCCACCAGACTTTAAAAGTATCAACCTATTGTAATACTCCCTCCACTTTTTAAAGAATGAGAAGGATGTAGCCATTATCAAATCCTTCATTTTCTGCTAAGCAAATACTCACTGTCCTCTTACTCACTGTCCTCTTCACAATGTGGCCTCTGGCCCCTCTCTGCACTGAAACTACCCTACTACATTTTCTAGAAATAGTCAAGCAAAAAAACAAATTTTACTGGACCTCCCACAGATATTTTATACTGTATCACACTCAACAAGTTTTCAGAATTAGGACTAAACAATGCAATTATTGAACAGTTCTCTATTTACCACAATAACCATACTCAGTCTGTCAAATGGCAGGACTCCTGTTCTACTCATTTGCCAGTACAAACGGGAGTGTTGTAGGGGCTCAATACATGGACCCTTCTTATTTAATAAATTCACAAATGACATACACAAGGCAGTCAAACATGCAACAGTCATAAAACATGTTGATGTCTCAACTCTTTCTGGTCAGTCCCAACACTATCCCACCTGCACAACAAATGATCACCCAAGGCACCTTCTCCTGTATTGAGAAATGACTAGAATTATCTCAACTACTCTTAAAGGCTCACTCTCCCAAACAAACAAAATAAAATTAATCGTGTTTACCTCCAGTAATGGCCTACCAATTAACAGTGAACTAAATACAGTCACATCTAACAATACAAGCATAGAAAAGACACCCATACCAAGCTGGTGAGTATCACCTACATGACAAAATTAAATTTGGCAAACCCACCAAGGTTCTTGTTCACCCCCTACAGATTAGGGCTACTTTACAAAACCAGGCCATGGGTGGCATTTATAGTCTGGAGTTATCCATAAAGAGTGTTGCTATCCCTATATGTAAGGGTTTATATTAGAACATAGAATGTTTAATAGTTTGAATCACTAAAGGTCGACCTTTAATGATTGAACTATTAAAACATTGAATGTTCCTAAAAAATAATTAAAAAAAAAACGAAAGGGTGCGCCCCCCACACCCCCAGCTACTTAAATATACCAACTACGAGACCACACTACATTGAAGTAAACAGAAATCTCACCTTATGGAGATTTCCATTTACACATTCGATATTCTGAACATTTGCTATTGTCATGTCGACAATATCAGATTCAATATTGTCGGCTTTTGACAATATAATATAGACCCTATATGTAAATAAAGTAAGCACTGGTACTTCATTCTAAGTAAATATGAAGACATTTTAAGACTCTGACTCACTTATAGCAAAAGAGAAAAGGATCTGAAGTTAATTCTAGGGACTTCTTGAAAAATTAGGATTCGTTTGATTTCATACAAACTCAGACATTGGAGAAGAACTCTGCTATGAGCAGTTGAAAGAATTACGACAAGTAAGAGACAGAACAGCTTTTATTATTAATATGGTTTCTGCCAGCCACCTTTTCTCCAGCCATCTTCTCTCCAGCTCTTCCCGCTCCATTTGCCCTATGGGCTCACTCCGCTCCCCTACTCTGCCCCCAATTTCCACCCACTCCCACTACTCCTACATTTATTTCAACACCAGACCCCTCCCTCTCTCAACCTCCAATCATCCCCACTCTCCCTCTCACAACCAACCAATCATCGCCACGCCCTAACCCCTCCCTCTTCAACTCCATCTCCCAATCACAACCACTCCAACCCCACCCATCAAGTCCCTATAAACTGTCTCCCTCATCTTTATACCTATCCAATCTGCCCTACATATTTCTACCACTAAAATACACACTCACACCAGTACCATGACTTGTCTTCCAGCTCAAACAATTCTCACCCCATTTATCTGCTTTCTATTCTTACTCCCTTTATACCACGCTACCTCCTACTCTTCTAACCAAGCCACCCCTCCTTCCTATCCAAACCCCATACTCCCAACCCTTTTTCTCACCCCACTATAAATCATTTCCACAACATATCTGCCTCTCTAGTTCAACCCAACCTCTTCCACTACTTCAAATTAAAGCTCACCCCCCCAACTACATACTACAAACCTAAATTAATTCCTTACTGTCCACAATTATTAAAGACCAAATCAAAAATGTCACTACCCTTCCTTAACTACCTCCGTTTAGCAGGGGACATACATCCATATCCCAGACCAAATACTTCCTCTAGTCCCAATCCCCCTGTTACAAGCAATAAAACCAACCACAAATACCTCAAATTTTTCACCATGAATGCCCAAATTCTAAGAAACAAAGTAACTCACTTTCATGCCTGGCTTAGCCATAAGCTACGCAACATTGTAGCCATCTCCAAAACCTGGTTAAAACCCCATATTTGTGACTCTGAAATCCTCCCTCCTGGATTCCAATCCCTGAGACATAACCGCTTGAATAGAAAAGGGGGTGGGGTAGCCTTAATCTACTCTAACTTGCTGTCCATATTGCCCTACCCCAATCCTATACCTCCATTCAACAATGCAGAACTAGTAATAGGCCTACTAAAACTAAATAACCACAAAAGCATTTGTATCATTGCCCTCTACATCCCCCTGGTAATAACATCACCACTCTTGAAGAAATCCCGCTCTGGACCTCTACCAATATCAAGCTAGAGACCCTCATACTTGGAGAGGTAAATATCAACTGGAATAAAATCAACAAACCAAATCCCACCATATTCATCAATTTATATAACTATACCCAACTAACTAACTCCATCACCAGACCCAAAAAAACAACCCCCCCCCCAGGCACCAATCTAGACCGGATCCTAGTATCCCACCCTAATAAAGTCATAAACTCTGGCATTATTCCTGCCTCTATAGGAGACCACTTGCCATCTTTCATCCACAGAGCTACCTACTCCTGTCCTCACCTACACCAATACACCCACACTCGTAACCTCACAAACTTTAACCCCACAACCTTCTCTGATGCCCTAAAACAAACTGGAACCCCCTAAGAACTCTACCACTTGACAATGCCGTAGAACTCTTCAACTCAACCTTCTTAAACATCTTCAACTCCCTAGCTCCACCAAGAACAAGTAGGGTAAAAACCAAGACTGCCCCTTGGCTAACCAAAGACACCAAAAAACGTATGCTACAAAGAGATAAATCCTGGAAAACATACCACCAAAATGAGCAGCCAGAAACTATTCTTATGTATAACCAACTTTCAACCTCGTTAAAAAACAAATCATCAGAGATAAAAAGTCCTACTATATTAAACTCCAGTCGGTTTACTATCATGTTAGCGACGTTTACATACCTGGCAGTGCAGTAACCGTCGGTGACAATGTCGAAAGGCAACATTTCCGTACACCACAAGTACCGAAAGACAGAAAGACGACATGCAATGACATTCGAAGAACGGACCGTCGCACATGTGCAGACGGCAATCATTGATGACGACAATCATACTGCGACGGTGATACCGTAGTCGCACGGTAAACATCGTACATAGAGGGCGGAAGTGTAACAAAACACGATCACAGTGCCAGCGATAATAGGGAGTATAATACGGAGAAAGTAAATCGCTGCTGAGGTGCTATCGCCAATAGGGGAATAACCAGAATTAGTGTTAGTAGGGACTATATGTCGGACGTGTGGAATAGTAGGTAAACAGTTTGTACGACTATGTAGTAGTCTATCAATGATATATGTGTCAGACTAGCTCACATACTGTCAGTACACCTAATAGCAGTAATCAGCATATGTATACCTGTCGGTGTATGTGGTACATGCTATCTGTGCAATACTGTCTACAGCTACCTATACATCCCGTTGCTATAATGGGTTGGCTTTTCGTAGTTATTATCCGTCAGTGACGGAACACACATGCACATACTTGCTAACTGTGCAATTACAACACTGTGAAGAGGCATATGTTCCCCGGCCATACGAGACTAGGATACCGCAGTTGCGGATATGCATGGAGTAATGTCGTACCTCACCCTGTCATATAGTGCACGTGTATAGGCACAAACATGTAGAATGTACTATGTAAAGCAATGGTGTTGAATGCTGCTGCCAGGAGTGGGAATACATGATACTGGCATATGTTGTAACAGACCAGATATGAACATGTCGTATCATTGAAGCTACATGTACTGCCGTAGCTGTCACGTATAGTACTGTTGTAAATATAATAGGTATACCTACAAAGTGTATGGTGTGCACCGTATATACATCGACATGCAAGACATAAGCGTACCTGTCCATGCCTTGTATAACTTATGTAATAGTGCGTATGTGAGTACAATATAGTAGATAGACAAGGGAAAGTCTTGTGATACACCACAGGAATGGTAGTAATGTGTAATAATATAGCTATTGTTGTTGGTTTTAGGTGAGCTAAGGTACTATGTCTGACCAGCCGTGAGTGAGTTTCCCTGGTGTCATTGGTTCCCTATATGGTACTATTACCTCCCAAAAAGGTCGAGCAATTCTGTGTATCGATGGTTATCAATATTACTTGGAAAAGAACAGCGGTGAGAAGAAGTACTGGTGTTGCACACAGAAGGCAAAGCAGAGATGTAAGGGCCGTTGTATAACCGAGACGTGTGCCGATGGTGAAAGGCTATTGAAAAGTATTGGTCACTTCCATGCACCAGATGTGGTCCGTGTAGAGCAGAGTAGTGCGTGCAGCGATTAAAAGGCATGCAGAACAGACATTGGAGGATCCCTGCCGAATAGTTTCAGAGGTTTTGGCAACAACGTCCACGGATGTAGTGACCACCATGCCTAATACTGATGCCCTGAAGCAGTCTGTTCGTAGGTTGAGGCGTAGGAATAGCACGACCCCAAGCTTACAGTTAGCAAGCCTGAAAGATCTGAGGCCAGAGATCATACCATTGAAACAGGGTCAGTTCATAATTAAACACAGTGCACTCCAGAGCCATAACAATGATGTTGTGATCCTTACTACAGAGAATAATCTATGCCTGCTCTGCCGCTCAGAATACATCCTTGTTGATGGTACGTTTCCAATTAGTACTAGGAGTGCAAACAAATATACTCTGTTCATTGTAGTCTAGATGGTTCATGCAACAGCAAGGTAGTACCTGTCGTGTATGCTATTCTACCTGCGAAATTCCAGGAGTGCTATGATCAATTCTGGCAGACATTGATAAGTCTATAATTCCATCTTAATCTACAGCCGGTAATGGTACTAAGTGACTTTGAAAGGGGCCGTAAACAGCATTATGAACCATCTACCAAATAGTACAAAGGGTGCTGGTTTCATCTGTGCCAGATAATATGGAGGCAGATACAAAAGCTTAATTTGACACATGTTTATGGTACAGATACACAATTCGCACTGTTATGTAAACAAGTGCCTTCACTGGCATTCATCGGAACATATCTTAGAGACTTTCACATCAATTGAGGAAGCATTAGGGGAGAGGGCTCCTTTATGTGAGTTCTTTAAGAATAGCTACATTTTAGGGAGGCCACGGGGATGAGGGGTTCCACCTCTGAGAGACAACCACCACTATTTGAAGTACCATTCTGGAATCAGTCGGAGACATGTACCATGGGCTACCCTACGAGCCAGAACGCAGTGGAGGGGTGGCACCGATGGCTAAGGTCCCTTTTGGGTAAGAAGGACCTGTACATCACTGATGTTCTACATGCTATCACTTTAGAGCAGAACCATTTGGAAGACATACGACAGAAGTTCCTGTGTTGCATACCTGCATCTCCGAAGAAACGTAGGCTTACAGATAAGGAGTCCATGATACAACGTCTGCTCACGAAACGGGATGAGATGACGCCATTGGGATTTGTACAATTAATGGCCCATCATTGTTCATTTTGATTTGTGTGCAGTACCAGTACACACAGCATGTGTGAGACTTATGTGGCACTATAGGGCACATTTGGGTACGTACATTGCACTACTCTCGCTGGGATATGTACGTAGTAATCACCATTGGAGGCTTCTGTGGCTAGTGTGACGGTGGTATCGCCGGACTATGCTGTGTCCGCTTCGGTAATTATGCGTAACCTGCATGGGTGAGCCAGTTATCCTGCTGAAGCCTACCAGTGTTGGAGTGGGAATGTTTATGCTGTGGGACTACTGTTTGAGGGTCATTCTGCAGGACATATCACTTTATATCTCGCTATTTTGGCAGTTGGAGTGTGTTACCTCTGGCATACCAGGTTGTGCAATATTGTACGGGCAGGCATGGTGATGGCAATCAGCGTTCTGGTCCTGGAAATAGTTTGCTGTGTATTTTCCGTTTATGCACTATGGTACTTGAAGTCATCCTGATGGATATTGCTCTCGTAGCACTGGGTGACTGTTCGCTATGGATGTCGTCTTTCCGGAGTATTGAGATGCAGGATGTCGTGTTGGTGTTACTGTACTTCGGTGCTATTTTGTGTGTCATTCTTGTCAATGTCGACTACAGTAGTAGTATTTGAGTACGCTCTACTCAGTTTCGCTGTTCCAACGGGTTACGATTTGAAATGTCGCATTTCGAGATTTTCGACATTTACCACTGATATACGGCTATTGTTTGACTCGCAGATGTTGGTGTTCGGCCAATTACTTCGATAATTGATACACTATTCTTTCTTATTTTCGATTAATTGATAGTAAACCACTCCAGTCTAACCAATCAAATAACCCCAAACCTTTCTGGAATACCATTAATTCTCTTTTCAAACCAGGCACCAAAAATAACCCCTGCCCTGACTCTGGCAAATCTGATTCTGAAATAGCCTCCCTATTCAACTCCTTCTTTACCAACTCCACAGCAGACCTAACAACAACCCATCCCTAAACCTATCCAATCTTCCTCACCCCCTACACAACCCTCTGCCCCCAACCCCCCCCCCAGTATTTGAACTCAAACCCATCTCTACTGCCCACATAAAAAAAAAAATACTCTCTAAATTAAAACCATGCTCCAATGCCCCTGACAATATCCCATCTTCCTTCCTAAAAATAGCCGCAGACAGTATTGCTCTCCCCATCATTTTGATCAATAGATCCATGCAGGAATCTTATGTGCCTAAATTATGGCATGCTGCCTTTATCCTACCTCTCCATAATGGAGGCAAAAACAATAGCATCTCTATTTTCTGCTCCATAGCTATCCTCTCCCCAATCTCAAAGCTCCTAGAAAAATGCATCCACCTACAGCTTATGCCACTCCTAGCCAATCACCAACTAATTACTCCAACCCAACACGGTTTCTGACCTGGCCATAGTACTATCAATGCCCTTCTCTCTTTCTTAGACACAGTAAATCTTGCCCACAACTCTGGTAAAATTGTCTCTACAGTTCTGCTCGATCTGTCCAAAGCATTCAATACTATCTCCCACACCCACCTCTTACACCATCTTTCTAGCATCCATCTCTCCCAGAATTCTTTATCCTGGTTCTCAAGCTACCTCTCTGATAGGTCTCAATCCGTGAAATGGGGAAAAGGCATCTCAACCTTCCTTCCTACCCCCACTGTGGTACCTCAGGGATCCATACTTGGTCCAATGTTGATCAACATCTTTATTAATGACTTCCACAAAGCCATACCCAATACCAAAATTGTACAATATGCAGACGATTCAACTTTAGTCTGCTGTGCCTCCAACCTCTTTGAGGTACAAACAGTGACCCAAACTGCTTTCTTCTCTACTGAAAAATGGATGCTCCTAAACCACCTCTCACTAAATACCAACAAATCCAGAATACTGTTATTCTCTCCTTCAAAAGCTTCCCCTCTTGATAAAAATTCATTCCAAATTAATAGCCAAAACAACAATGCCAAAGAGGTTGTTCTTTCGCTAAACTACTTGGGGTAACTATTGAACACCTAAAATTCGACACTCACATCCAGCAAAACATTAAGAAAGCTCACGCAAAACTTGGTATGCTATACAGTAACATCCACTTTCTTTCCCCTTCCACCAGACAAACTCTTGCCACTACCTATCTACTCCCCTCACTCTTGTATGGCACTTCTCTTCTAACAAACATATTTGCCTCTCTCTCTCTCCTCTAAACTGGAAGTCTGTTATGATAAGATTTCTAAATTTGCCACTAAAGCCAAATTCTCCTCCCATCATTGTACTGCCCTTCATGTATTAAATTGGCTTGAACTCCTCAGCCATCTAGACTATCTCCAAATTACTACAGCCCACAGACTAATTTTTCAACCTATTAAGTGCCCAGCACTAATCAACATCCTTCAACCTTACACCCCTCAGAGAACTCTAAGATCTACTCACCAAAACCTAATCACTGTCCGCAAACCCAATTGTCCTGCTGGTCATCTTCTGCTATCCTTTTCATTAGCTAAAACATGGAATTCTCTGCCATTCTCTCTAAGGACTTGTGAATGCTCTGAAACCTTTAAAACTCAGCTACAGTCCTACCTTTCATCTAACAGGAAATTTAAATGTTCTCTCCCCACATAGCATAATACTCTTTCCTCCCCTTAACTCTTCTCTAACTCTGAGAATAAACCTATCTTAACTTAAATGTAAATAATGTGAATATCACAACCATACAACCCACACATAACCTCTACCACCTTTTGCTCTCTTTCTCTTCTTAATCGTTTCCCACGTCAGATCTCAGTTTCCTCTGCCTTCGTAAATTTCAGATGCCTTATAATCAAGGAACTTATTCCTGTTCTTCAGCTTAACATAAAATTGTAACCATGATTTCTTTACTATGATTTATCTGTACCTACACTATATAATGCCATCCTATATATTTTGATACTATGTAACCAAAACATTTATTTTGTTCTATGGCACAAAATGATATTTTAGTTGTGTTTTCTTTAATATGATTGTAACTGTGAATACGAGCTTTTCTCCCCGAGCCTCCACTGAAAACGGGCTCCCTGAGCCCAGTGGACCTCCCCAGTCATCAAACTGAAATAAATAAATAAATAAATAAATAAATGTATGTTTTATACAGGGGTGTCTTTATGTGGACACCCTGTTGATGACTTTAAATAATGAAAAGGATGAGATAAAAAGATTGAAAAGGGAAGACGTAATAAAGAGGGGAACGCAGATGGCAAACATCAAGAGGATTGTGCTGGAGGAGGTGGGAGAGGAGGAGGAGTACTACGTTTTTGTCAAGAATAAACCCTTCTATTTTTTTTTTCATTTTTTTAATATGAGAAGGTAGTCTGGATGGGAAATAGGCAAGAGGGTGCAAGAGAGAGAAGCTAAGGTAAGGAGGGGGGGGTGAAGAGGGGTCCAGCCTAACAAGACTCCCAAGTCCATAGGACCACAAACATTTCTACTGCCTGATGTTCTTGCAGTGGAACAACTAAAATAAAATCTCTGGGAAATGCTTATGTTTTCATGGGAATGATTATCTATCAAGTCTTGCTTTTTATATTTAGAGTCTACTGAAAGTAATGAGATATCCTGGTTTAACATAAAAATGGTAATACATTTGAAATTTCTGCCTAATATGGCTCCAATATTGTACTGAAAGCACTTTGGTCTTTCTATTATCTTTGCGTATAAATACTCTCGCAGTTATAGTAGCAAAATCAGTTAAAGATATAAAACTGCAATTATTACTTAACATTTCTTTTTAAAATGGAAAGGTTTTTTATTCATGCTTATGAGCACCCTCACACAGTCTTGTCAGTTTCCTGTTCTGTTGAATGAAGTTTTACCATATTTCCTCATCAGCTGCATGCAGAACATATGGTTGTTAGTTTTACCATATTTCCTCATCAGCTACATGCAGAACACGTTGTTGTTAGTTTTACCATATTTCCTCATCAGCTGCATGCAGAACACATGATTGTTAGTTTTACCATATTTCCTCATCAGCTGCATGCCGAACACATGGTTGTTAGTTTTACCATATTTCCTCATCAGCTGCATGCAGAACACATGGTTGTTTTAACATATTTCCTCATCAGCTGCATGCAGAACACATGGTTGTTAGTTTTATCACATTTCCTCATCAGCTGCATGCAGAACACATGGTTGTTAGTTTTATCATATTTCCTCATCAGCTGCATGCAGAACACATGGTTGTTAGTTTTACCATATTTCCTCATCAGCTGCATGCAGAACACATGGTTGTTAGTTTTACCGTATTTCATCAGCTACATGCAGAACACATGGTTGTTAGTTTTACCATATTTCCTCATCAGCTGCATGCAGAACACATGGTTGTAAGTTTTACTATACTTCCTCATCAGCTGCATGCCGAACACATGGTTGTCAGTTTTATCATATTTCCTCATCAGCTGCATGCAGAACACATGGTTGTTAGTTTTACCATATTTCCTCATCAGCTGCATGCCGAACACATGGTTGTTAGTTTTACCATATTTCCTCATCAGCTGCATGCAGAACACATGGTTGTTTTAACATATTTCCTCATCAGCTGCATGCAGAACACATGGTTGTTAGTTTTATCACATTTCCTCATCAGCTGCATGCAGAACACATGGTTGTTAGTTTTATCATATTTCCTCATCAGCTGCATGCAGAACACATGGTTGTTAGTTTTACCATATTTCCTCATCAGCTGCATGCAGAACACATGGTTGTTAGTTTTACCGTATTTCATCAGCTACATGCAGAACACATGGTTGTTAGTTTTACCATATTTCCTCATCAGCTGCATGCAGAACACATGGTTGTAAGTTTTACTATACATCCTCATCAGCTGCATGCAGAACACATGGTTGTCAGTTTTATCATATTTCCTCATCAGCTGCATGCAGGACACATGGTTGTTAGTTTTACCACATTTCCTCATCAGCTGCATGCAGAACACTTGGTTGTTAGTTTTACCACATTTCCTCATCAGCTGCATGCAGAACACATGGTTGTTAGTTTTACCATATTTCCTCATCAGCTGCATGCAGAACACATGGTTGTTAGTTTCCATATTTCCTCATCAGTTGCATGCAGGACACATGGTTGTTAGTTTTACCGTATTTCCTCATCAGCTGCATGCACAACACATGGTTGTTAGTTTTACCGTATTTCCACATCAGCTGCATGCACAACACATGGTTGTTTACTATCTCTAACTTTTTCCTTCACATTTCTGATATGACTACTAGTGCTGCTCTGCAAGGCACTGCACTTACTGTTGCACTTGCTTAGTATATATACTTATTTATTTAAACATTTATTCATATCTGAAACATAAAATACACATTTTCATACTGTACTAATAAATATTTCCTTTAATGCAAGTTGAAATAGCAATAGTGCATCTTCCTTCAAATTGTTACAATTTTTATGTGTGCACAGCTTGTCTGATTGGGGAAGGGCTTTACCTAGAATCTTACTAAACATTTTCATTGTAGGTTCTACTTTGAACTACTCTGGTATGCATACTTAAGTTGCAGTTTTAAGCAATACATTGTGAATTTCCATTAGGCAAAGGCAGAAATTGCACACGCATAAACATGTAATACTTGAAAGGAAGTTTTAACTTCATTCCACATCAACCTTCATTAAACAAAACATATTTACTGTTGTAGATGGATGTAGTACATGTACTTCATGAAAATAATGTGTGATTTGATAATTATTTGCTTCAACGTCCTCCCCAAAATGCCACTCTGGGTAGGGTGTAGTGCCTGACTGAGTTCAGCCATCTTGCACATGCTGTCATTACTGTGGAAAAATAACTGGCTTATATAATTTTAATACTAATAAATATTTTCTGGCCTATAGAAACAAAATTCTTTGTTCACACAAATTGCCTTCATGTAATTCATGTACTAAGATAATACTGTACAATGAAATTATATGGCAAAGCTAACACTTTTTGTGTTTGTGTATAAATACATACATTTTATATACACAAAATAATTGGTAAGTGTACTCATCCATAAATGTACATCTGTATTTTTTCAGACATATATATGCATATTTATGTAGAATTCTTTACCCATAAATATATATTTGTATTCTCCTAACATCCTTAATCACCTTCTTATATTTTCCATTAAAGCAGCAAATCCCTTAACCTGCTTATCCCCTTGGAATACTTCAATTAATTGTAGTACTTAAACTACTATACCTAATTCTAATTTGCAGAATCAAACTCCTGTTCCATTGTTACATCCCTAACACTTAAACTTGCTTACCTCTTCTAATATATTTCTTAAATTACACATACTAGTCTTATACACCACACTTCTATCTGTAAATTCTTAATACAATGCTTGCATTTTGTTTGTGAATATCAATATAAATTTTATTATACTGACTACTATACTATGTATTCACTGAAAATATATTATAAAAAATTGTTATTGTAAATATTGGTTGCATTACATTTGTTACCATGGAGCTTTTCTCCCCAAGCATCTGCTGAAAGAGGGCACCATTGCCCACTTGGATTTTCCCAGTAAACATGTCAATAACTGTCAATAAATAAATAAATAAATAAATAAATAGCTGTACGCAAAAGTATGTCATCACATAAAAATGACATATTCCCATACAGGTGCAGTGCTGTATATAGACATGTTTATACTTCCTTCTGCATTATAATTTACATATACATACATATTTGCTGTTACAAACATTTCCTCTAGCATATGCCTTCATTTACACAACATTTTTAGAGTTTATTTTTTAAACTTATGTTTGATATGATTAAAAAATACTTACTACAAGACTCTGGCCTTCTCACCATTACTCAGCCAGTTAGTCAGTTCTACTTCTTTAGGTCATCATACCTGTGTTAGTAATGAGGGCCAGAGCTGTTAATCCCTGTCAGTCTTGACAGGTGCTCAACAAACTCCTACCAGATGCCGATTTTATTTCCAGCCTGATCCTCTTAAGTAAGATTTGATCTTATCCAAGTATGCCGCTGATGTGACATCACCCTGCCCAAACCCAATTAACAAGGAGGGGCATTAAACTTGGTAATATCATTGGGCAAGTTTGGTTTTACCAAAAATACTTTCTCATCTTCATTTTCTTTTGTAAGGAATACATTCACATTTCATTTATATGGTAGATAAAAGTCAATGAAATCATCTGTTTTTATCTTATTTAAATGTGCTACTGCTGTCCCTTGTTCTTGCTACCCTTTTGGAGTATTAACCTAAATATCAGGAAGGAATAATTCCTTTATGCATTCCGTCTGCAGTATAGCAGCAGAATTAATATTTATGTTTGGCTTTTGTTTGGTTATTTTTAAAGACATAAATCTTTGTATGTGTGTTAGTATCACCTTTTTATAAATGTTTACTGATTTGAGGTGATAAGGTATGATAGATGATGTCAGATGGGCAGGAATTATGGCTCATGGTTGTGTAAACTGACATGCATATGACTCTGTTTTCCCTTTTCTAAACAAAGACAACTTAAAGAATAATTGTGATTATCTGTGTGTTTCCACAGGCTTCTCGGGATTGCTGGAAAACTGTTGAAGACTGAGTCCATCAACAGCGCATTCATGAGTACCCAAGACTGCATTCACAACTACCTGAAGTCTTACATGTTTGTGTATTACTGTGATTCATGGAGATATGAGTAAAAAGGCTTATGTTGCATACAAAATGCATAAATGACCTTGAACTTTCATGAACATGTTTACCACCACCATATTAACTTACAATTACGTAAGTCAGGCAGAAAATGGCAGCTTTTTTGAAAGTAAGCAAAAATATATCAAACAGTTCAAAATTATGTTATGTTACATGACTGTGTTTATTTGAAGAAATGTTTGTTTTACTTCTATAATTGCCAGATTTGGATGTGAATACTGTAAATATGTCATTCCTAAATGGAAATTCATTACAGCAGCAGTGAAATGCATAGTGATCACTAAGAAAGAGAAACTTATTTTGCTGTCAGTTAGCTATTGCACACATGGTAGAATTAAATAGTTTGCAGTGATTTAATTATAAAGTAGTGAATTGTCAAGGATGTTTTGTTTGTACAACATACATTGTCTTTACTGGAAGATTTCTGAGTGTCACTCTTGAATGAAAAATGATAGTATGAATACTAGAAAGTGGAAGGGGAATAATACAGGCCTTTTAACGGGTCTACTTCATATGACTTAAATTTCATTTGACTGAAATTCATTTGACTGAGACCAAAACACTGAAAGTTTAAAAGACTGAAAAATCATTTGACTGAAACTCATAACACTGACACATTAAAGTAAAAGGTATATGACCTTTTCCCCACTGTAGTGCGATCCTGGAGTTTATATATATAGCAAGGGTGTGTGTGGAGGGCATAACCCCCCACATACTTTATACATTTTAAACCATACACATGGATATTTATAACTGCAGTGAATAACTCTTTGCAGAAAAGAATATTTACCTAAACTATGTGGGGGGCTGTGCTGCCGCACACACCCTAACTATATATACTAACTCCAGGATCGCATTACAGTGGGGAAAAGGGCATATACCTTTTACTTTAATGTGTCAGTGTTATGAGTTTCAGTCAAATGAGTTTTCAGTCTTTTGAACTTTCAGTGTTCTGGTCTCAGTCAAATGAATTTCAGTCAAATGAAATTTAGGTCATATGAAGTAGACCCCTTTTAACATACTGATTGCCTTACTATTGTGAATATATTCATCGTGGTGTAAAAATTAATTCAACACAACCTTACTTGGCTGTATTGAAACTCTGCATGTGTATGTAATTGAGTTTTGTATCACCTAACTTGTTTTTTTGCTTTTTTTTTTTGTGATGATGGCAGACATACTTTCATTGTTGTATTATTTGACTGATGATTACATTAAAAGTTTTTTGTGTAAGAGTGTGACATATTGTTTTAGTTACAGTAATGATGCAAAACCAGAGATTAAGGCAGATAAAGATGATTTTAGCCATGAGGAGAACTTCATCCTCATGGCAGCACTTGGGTTATATGGCAAACATCTTTTTGGAAAAGGGAGGGCCCAAACAAGCACTAATAGCAAAGGAATCAAGCAGTTATGGATATAAATGCAGCTGGTAGAATTAACTGCACATTAAGACAGTGTAAATGATATGGTAGGATATGCTTGAGCCAAGGTTAGGCACTTGCCTATACCAGTATTGGGGGGGATCCTAAACTTATCCCTTTAACATCAGATTAAGAATATCTTCTCTGGATTCACGGGAATGACTATGTCACCGAAGATGATGGGACTGAAATAATCAGAGGTGGTGTGGACACTGGCGGTCAACAAAGACTGCAGCAGCAACACATGTCTGCTGAAAAAGGTTGATTTAAAAGCAGTAACATATATTTATATAGAGAATTGAACAATGACATGATATGATTACATTTAACACGTAATTACTATTAATAGGTAAACCTTCCAGAGCTGCACGAATGACAATGATGACAGTGTGCATGGTAAGTGCCTTCCACACCTCCTTACTCAGCATACAGTAGTAGTTTATTAGTAATGCAGTCAATGCATTTTTACAGAGTCATCAGCAGAAACAAGTGCTTCCACTATACCACTGAATTTGGAGGATATCAGGAGAAGAATGGCTGTTGAAGATGATGATGATAACATAGTTATATTTATGATAAAATCAAGTTGAGGAAAGTGGCACACAGTCCCTAAGTTTAATGGCAGGATCTCACAGCCCACATCATGTTAATAACTCTGCATGGAGTGACAGAGCATCACAAAGTCAAGCACAAGGTGACATTACACTTATGCTTGTAGAGTGAGAAAACACATGCAACTCTACACCAGTATCTCCAAACCTGGATGAACACTTTCATGATGACATCAGAAACTCAAAAGTAACTGTCCACAGTGACATCCTTACAAAGGGCTACCAGGTGCAGGAATCTGTCACAGCTACCCCATGATACCTGTAAAGCATTGGCTGCCCAGCAGCTAATGTGCTATGACACTGTTAGAGCTCATAGCACTGCCATAGAGAGTCAGCTGGAAATGGTCGGCATCTTCCAAGGTGTACATCAGGATTTCCTGCACTACATGGAAATGGAGGAGAGTAGGGATAATGCCATGATCACACTGATGCATAGTATGGTGGCACATCAAGCAAGTGTGGCTCTCTCCATTCATACAATAGTTAGGACTTACTAGACTCAAGTAGAAGTCAGTCTTGAAAGGGGAGGAGGACAAGGAACTGTTTGTGCATGTGGGACAGATCACATGAGACTACAAGTGCATCTCAAGAAAGTATTGTAATTACTAGGGGGTGGGGGACTAGAACAACAGATTATGCAGGCCACATCTGCTTTCATCTACACCTAGCAGAACCTCTCATTTGTGGTCCTGGTCAAGCAGTACAGTCAGATCGGTATCTGCAGGATCACCAGCACCAAGTAGGTAGCAATATCAGATCAACTTACTGTTCAGGTCTCATGAGAGCCTTTCAAATCCCTTGCACCATCACCTAGCCTATCTTTAGGAAATGTGTGTGATAAATTTGACCATGACCTGTTGTAATTCAAGTGTGACATTTCTGTCACTTACAATCTGGTCTTAACTCAGACAAGTCAATGTTTAACTGAAAGGGAAATAAGTTATTAACTAAAGTAGATAAATAAATAGGGGATTCAATATAGCCTAATGGTCACTTTCCACATCAAGGCACACGTGGCGAAAAACATTTAGATATAGTAAGTGTTGTGTAGGGGCAAACAAGGTAAACACCATGGCATGCAAATGAAAGCATAAGCAGTTGAATTGCATGCTAATCAACCAATCCAACATGGTGGAGCTATTCAACAAGCTATAAAGCAACTGTGTAGACTCTGTGTAGGCTTTCCCTGCGAATTCCAAAACTTTTGGAATACAGCCATGGAAAGGAGTCTATATGGACAGAATATAAAGTAAAAGGTATGAGATTTGTACAGAACTGACCTCAATGTGTGACAGCATTAGATACTAGGCTGGACGCAACAAAAGGAAAGTAATAATGGCAACATAATCATTTTTTGTGCCATAACAGAAATGCGGCTTTGCTCTCTCACCTACAGATGAACAGTACACTTACAAGCAATGCACTCAGATATAGTGTAAGTGTGTGCGCTAATCAAAATAAATATAAAAAACATTAAACAGACTATTCATAGTTACATGTCAGCATATGCAATATGTGGCTGATGAAATGCAGGCATATCATCTAAAAATCAGTATTCCTCTGTGCAAATATATCTCAAAGTAATAGCCTCTTTTCTGTGTTCAACACATAAACAATTCAGCTCCCCTTCAGTTTCCCTAGTTACATGGTTGCCATCTGGTGTAGATTCAGAGCTGTCAGCACGGTGAAGATACAAATAAGGTCTGAACTCAGAATTGTTGAATCCCAAATCCTTGGCTCTGTGTATCAGATATAAACATAATGCAGACACTCCCTTGCTTTTTTGTTTAATGGATGGCAACTGTGAATGCTTACATCAAGTGGATGTGTCAGGTTAGAGTTACTCAGTGTTACATGTACGTCACAAGGTTGGATATGCAAGTAAGCAGCACACAGTTCAGGGGTTCCATTTCATTAATATCCAACCTCCTCTGCATTTGTGTGCAAACTGCATTTTCTATGTCGGTTTTTTATTATTATTTTATTATTTTCTGGCCATTGTTTATGGGCTGTGGCACGTAGCACAATCACAGGCAACAGAGGAATGAATGGAGGGTTTGGCTGTGCTTATCTTGTTTGTACAGTGTTGCATGGTGAGTAAAAGGGAGACCTTAAGAATGATTAGTAAAATAAGAGAATGTCATGTAACCATTCCAGGGCAGCATTGCTAAAGTATGACAGTTAGTACTGAGTCTCTGGAATACACCTGCTACTTAACTGAGTCTGTGGCAGCATGTGTTAATGCAGTTAATGCAATGATACATTTCTTTTTAGGGCCATATGGTATTGGGTTTGAATACAAGTGAATCTAACACTTTTAAGCACTTTGGTATTACCGTCGGTGCACATTGGTGTGCAATGTGCACCATCATGCAATAATGTATGAAAAGAAATGGGGAAGATAGAACAGTGATGAAATGAAGATCAAGCAGGGGGAAGAACAAATGGAAATCGACACATGAATGTGCAGGAGAGAGGTAGGAAAGAAACATAGATATCCATTTTTAGCATTAATTGAATGTATTTGTTTTTTATTTTGGCTGTCTACTTTCTGGGTGGTGCATTTATCCAGTTTGCACACTGCCACACTTCGTTCAAATGAGTTAAGCACAGCCAAATGTGACGTTCTTTTTCCTCTGGTTCTCGTGTTTGCACTAAGAGGTACATCCCACAAACAGTGGTCAAAGTCAAAAAAAGAAAGAAAAGAAGAAAAAGAGAAATAGTTGAAATGAGGAAAAGCAAATCTATGACATACACAGCAGAAAATGTTAGTACACACAAGATATTTCTACATAGGTATGGATTTCAACTCTTACTCCAATACACCTTCAAGAAAACAGGATGGGTACCTTATCCCTCTTTGCCACACAAACAGCTTTGCAGCAAAGAACTGAAGTCATTCTTCACACAACCAACTACAACAGAATGTACACTGATAAACCATAAATTATTTATACAGTTACTTACAGTTATTACATTTATTATAGTTGGGCATAGTGAAGTTAGTGATCACATAACCTGTTATGATTATTGCTTGCAAGTATACAGCTCTGTCTTACCTTTCTGTGTTTCTTGGTCATTCATCAGTTATCTGACCAGTACTCTGAGACATGCAGTGTGCAAGCTATTTTATATCACTGGCCTTAAAATGTACCAGGATATTAACTGGGAATAGTATGATATGCAGTTGCCAACAACTGAAGGGCAGGTTGGATGGGACAAACAAGCATAAAATACACTTTTTGGGAGGGAACAAAGGTGAGTTAATGTTATGGCACAAACATGCATAGACTGTTCTTTTGAGGCAAGTAAACGTGAGTTATTGTTATGGCATAAACAAGAATGGCCTGTTCTTTTGGGGGGGGGGCAAATGTGACTTACTGCTATGGCATAAACAAGGATGTGTTGCTCTTGTTACTTTCCTTGTTTTGTATCCTACTTGTTATTTGATCTTGTGAGGTTTGTGAAGTCATAAACTGCAATGTGTATCATTACTTTCTAACGTCTCGCTTTATTGATTTTCCAGTACAAATGTATGGTGCTAAACTGAGCACATGCAGTGATCATAATTACTTTTGAGAGGTATGACTGTGTGAATCTTTGATGACCGAGGCTTACTATTTATTAATTGACACATATAAGTCAAATAAGTTTCTGCTATCATATGTTAAGGTAATTTCTGTACAAATCTCCCACCGATTACTTGCTTAATTTACGGAGTGATGAAATAAAGGGTATGCCATAATATTATTAAACAATGCACTCAGGGTTCAGGACTTACTTTGTAAATGCAGCAGTTGCCACAGTTTTATTCCAGGGCTGACTCTGTCTGATGCAAGCAGTACACAGCCAATATATGGGGAGGTAAAGGTTGTATGAGTTGCCTGGCATCAATATTACTATATGTATGTGAGTAGGAAGAAGGTTTTAGGCCACTAGGTGGTGAGTGAGTCTGCCATGTGTTGTCTCTTAGCCAATGCAAGGGCATACTGAGTATGCCTACATCTGCTTACACCCACAGCAGCTGGTGGTTCTCCCACTGACTCTTCATCTACCTGCAGCTGTGGTGATCTTCCCCCCTCCACACTAGTATTAACAACAGGGATAATACTGACAATACTTTCTCAAGTGACGTTTCCATTGATACCACTAGGAATAAACTAAGGATGCCATTGACTTTTGCCAGCAATGTGCATGTAGCATGTGATATTATTAAAAAGAACTGGGATATTCTGTCTACTGTACATGAGTTGAATGGGGTCATTGGCACACAGCCAGATTTTGCTTTTAGAAATAATAGATCACTTAAGAGTCAGCTCTGTTATCGATCCTTTAATAATAAATCAACTATAATATCTGATAGACTTAGTACATATATGTGTAGGAATTGTATGGCCTTGTACACATATATACATTGGTAATCATTTCACACATTCCACTTTGGGTTTTAAGATAGATACTGCTTTTTATGCAGATTGTCGAACAAAAAATGTCTGTTTTTGCTATTGTACTATTTGCTTCTCATTTTACATAGGGAAAACAAACAGGATGTTTAAGGATAGAATACTTGAACACCTTAGGGATATTAGGAATGTTAAAGAAACCAGCGCACTATCACTACATGTAGCTAAAGAGGGTAAAGAACATAAATTTAGCTTTATGGTACTAGAGATTCTGCATAGTACCAAGAGAAGAGGTGACATAAATAATAGAACAGAATCTAGTGAACATAAATGGATTTTGCGCTTTCAAGCTGATAAACCTCCCCATTTAAACAACAGAGTTTCCCTGAAACCCTTCCTTAAAGCACGGCCATTAAAGCATTGATTTCTCTTTTAATATTTTATCATACATATTTCAATAGTCCATCTTTTATTATTATTTTTTAATATTGTATTCATTACCATTTTTAAGTATATATTGTTAATTTAGTCTGTTTTTATTCAATTTTTTAAAGATCTATATTTTCTACAGCTGTATTTTATCACAGGACTTTTAGCTATGATGCACATTTTATCTGATTTTTGATTGGATGTTTTAGTGTTTAAAAATGTAACTGTTATGCTATCTTTGTTGGTCTGATGAAGCGGATGTTATTCCGAGAAAGCACTTACCTTACTACAATAAAGGACATATTGATTTTCACTGCTGTGTGGAACCAGATTTTTTTTCTTTTTCTTGTATTCTCTGGTTTTTGCATCTGATTCCTTATTTGGTTCAAGGACTGTTTTCATTCCTGGCAGAGCCAGTTCTTGTGGTCAGGGATGACAATGATGAACTGCCACCTCTACCATGCATGGCTCTTACCTGTCAAAAAACAGACCAACATGTAAAGCTAGCACAGGGCTTGGGTGTGTTCATACAGACACTCACAAGCCAGTTTCACCTGCAGAACCCCTACAGACACACACACATACGCACACAAAATTACTCATTTTGTCTCACTGACCACTTGTTGTTTTATCCCAGTTTTACACACACACACACACACACACACACACACACACACACACACACACACACACACACACACACACACACACACACACACACACACACACACACACACACACACACACACACACACACACACACACACACACACTCACCAACCTTTTATGTCAGCCTAGGCATCCTACTGCCCCTCCCCCCACAAAACCCTGTGCAAGTAATGATAACTGTACAATATCCCTGTTTTCTCTCTTTTGGATTCAGGGATACAAAAGCAATGTCTGATGCTCAGGGTGCATACCTACTTAGTGCTTAGTCTATCTGTATTTGTGTTGTTGAACTGCTCATTGTATCTTTGACTTATATTGGTCTTGGAAACTTAGACAGTTGATAGCATCAAAATTTCACAACTGTATAGTGAGTGCTCTTCATACCTCTCAACCGTACTGAATTACTCAGAATTTACCTGTTTTGAGGACAAAAAAATGAGGTGCCACGAATTTCCGAGTGGCCCCTTCAAATCCCGATTTTTTTTGTGTACAGTTTTAAGTTACAGCTGATGTTAGCTTCACGAGTTAGTGCCCATCTTCCTGTCAAGCTTGAAGATTCAGATGAGGGATTAAAAAAAAGTTTGCTTACAGCTCACCCATGTTGACTTACGGCACTGTGGCAGCCAACCAAAGAGGCTGTGTGAGTCAACATGACGACATCAAAGCATGGTTCTGATTCTGCATACAGAAAACAGCATTGGAAACTGAGAAAGATTCAGACTTGTTATTGTAATTCCGTGACTTTATTAAAACATAACATGTTAAGCACTTTCATTCCTTGTTCAGGAATTTCGTCAAATGAGTTTTAAATGTGTTTTAATACTAAAGTTATGGTTTTACAATTTAAATCCAAATCTTTCTCGGCTGATTTCCATTGCTGTTTTCTGCACACAGGATTGTTGCTGTTGAAGTTTGCCATTTTTACTGAATGGGTTCACCACAACCTCCAGTAATCTCGGAAAAAGTGAAGTGCTTGCTTATCGCATGTCTTTCATATCTGTCTGTTCCGAAACTTATTTGCTACTCATTTTTTCTACACACTAGAATTAGAATATTTATTCTAACTTCTGTGTTACTCTGCATCCTGGGCTGAAGTTGCAAAGAATGATTTTTAGATTACATGTTATGTACAGCCAATCATTTATCCATAACATCCTTTTTCCCATTTCTGCACATGAGGCCAGATCAATGGATTAGTGACCATCACACCACCAGATGGCTAACCTTGCCATTATTATTCTTGCATACCACATTCAGATATACAGCCAATTGCCCAAGCCATCCACTGCATGTCATTTAAATGTGTGAGGAACTGAGAGCACCCAGAGAAAACCCACAGAATTAGGAAAACATGCAGACTCCACACAGAAGGAATACCATCCTAAAAACCGAAGAGAAAAGCTATGTAAGATTCAATGGTAGGTACTCGCTGACAAACTGACACAGCTCCGGTGCAATAAAACTGGTCCTCAGTTCAGTTCCTGCTAACTAAATTGTACTGACAGGTTCACAAATGCAGGTTTCTTTCCCTTTAAAAGGCTTATGTTCCACTTCCAAGTCAAGTAAAAAACAAGCAAGGACTTCCAAAGCAACTGGACTGTTGACGGACTGTTCACGTTAATAAACGGCACACTTTATTAAAGTAAAACACATAAAAAAACAGCAGATTGAGTGCTTTCATCCAGATTCTGATGAAGCCCCACTTTGAGGGGATGAAAGTGCTCAATCTTTTGTTTTTTTATGTATTTTACTTTAATAAAGTGTGCCGTTTATTAACGTGAACAGTCCGGTTGCTTTGGGAGTCCTTGCTCATTTTTTAATTGTTGTGGTTTTGGATTCTGGGGACGTTTTTTCTACAGTGGTTAAGTTCCAAGTCAATCAGAGAGCATATAGCTTGATAGCTCCTTACAGTTCTTATCGGCTGAGAATCCTGTTCATCACAGCTAGTGAGAGAGGGAAAAGAGATAAAATGTAAATATTTGTGGTGTAGTTAGTGACGTGATGCATTCAGTACCTGTTGATTGTGGACACCTCATTTGGGACAGATTGGTATCAGGATAGACTGGACTTCAACATTAATAAGAAGCTAACTTCAGAATGTTGTTGGCGTGTTTTTCATTAGGTAATTGAGGTGTAATGAATGGAACAAGCTAAGGCAGCATCTTCTTTCTGGTAAATGGACTATTTCCTCTATGAAGTGGCAGCGACTGGCACATTTTGGTAACTACCAGGGTAAGATGAGCAAAAGGGAAACTTGTCCTTATGGTTTTGATTCTGCATACAGAAACGGCATTGGAAACCGAGAAAGATTCGGACATGTTGTTGTAATTCCGTAACTTTATTATTAAAACGCATGCTAAGTGCTTTCATTCCTTGCTAAGGAATTTCATCAGATGAGTTTTAAATGTGTTTTAATACTAAAGTTATGGTTTTACAATTTAAGTCCAAATCTTTGTCGGTTGATTTCCATTGCCGTTTTCTGCTTATGTGAGAGATAATGTTGGCTATGCCTGGAGTGTGAGGGAATTAACCTAAGTTCATACACCTGCAAACCTCTTCTTTGTGTTTCTTCCTAGTACAGGCTCCAAGTAGCTAACAGTTTGTTTGGTGTTGATTAATTTTCATAAAATGAAAATTTTATGTAAGGAAGTTTACTGTTCATGAAGGGCGTGGATAGTGGTTTTAAAATAATTATCTGCTTAAAATCTGAGTCATTTGCTGGTTATTTAGTAACAGGGTTAAGGAGTTTATTTAGCTTGTGCAAGTGATGTAGAATTGCACTGGAATGGAGCCTTAGAGTGCTGTTGGATAATGGTTGTTGTAATTTAGATTGGAATACTGTGTCACATATTAGATGCAGAGTGTCGCCTAGATCTAGACAGTTGCAATTTAACAGATGGATTGCACAATTAAAATGACAAAGTTGTTATTTTTATTTTATAAATAGATCTAAATGTGATGATGCTTAGCATCATGATGCTGTGAAAGGTGACTTGCCTTTGTTTTTTGTATCCGGAATCTGTGAAAAGTTTTCAAACTTTTTTAGAATATATTTTTCTTTCTTCAAAAAAGATTTCACCTTAAGAATCTTTTGTATTTTGTGTTACACAGCCTGGAGTGCTGACTGACTGGCAAATACACAATGTGATCTATGATACATAATATAGCCATGAGGCTATTATACCTAGTCTTGAACTTGCTGAATCCTGCAAGAACCAACTATGCAGTTCTTGGAAAAAAAACAATATATAAATCAAATTTATTCTGCAGCCACTTTAAAACTTCAGTTGTATGAGATGATCTGATACTTATTTTTCTCCCATTCAGAGCTGATTGCAATCACTCATGATCTAGGGAATCTGCATACCTGGAGGGGCTGTGTTTGTTCTAAATGCACAAGGATGTTTTAACACATCTGTTTGTGTTTTTATGGGTCATAGATAACCTTCATTAGAATAGCTTAGTTAGAACCCAGGAAAAGTGTTTCAAAATATTAAACCTTTGAAAGGAGGCCACAAAATGAATGTGAAAGAACCAAAGGAGGTGTATCCGTCTTCATAAAAGACAAATACACCTCAAGACACATCATGCACATCAGAGGCAATAATAACTTCAGAGTTCCCAGCCTTCATCACACCAATAACTGTGTACAATACACCCTTCTTCATGTACCTACCTACACATTCTCCAGTGATGTGTAACTGAAGTATACCACTTTTGTCACACCGTGCTGTCACACAGCTTATTGGCCATACCTAGGTATTCTTTCTGGGAAATATACATGGGTGTTTACTAGGCTAACAACCACAAGGGCCTTTTTAAGCCTAGCCATGCATCCCAAATCTCTAACAGGGGCTTGGGAGATGAAACATTTACAAGCAGGTGCCTGGGAAATGAACCATTTACAGATTACCTGTGTCCATTAGAGACATAGGTGCCAAACCAGAAATTAATTTCCTCTTCCCCATCCAATTGTCCAAGTTGCACTTGAATTGGATTAGGGAAGAGCTCTGCTTCACACAGATGGGGAGCCTATTCCAGAGATGAGGTAGTCTCTGAGATACACACCTGTCTCTACAGCAGGTACTATTGATATCACAGGCAAGGTTTATGGCTTTAGAATAGATAAATCTGGTGGTCTTTGTTTTCTGGATATGCAGGAGGTCCATCAAAGTGGGGTCTGACAATGCATTGAATGCCAGGCATAGATGTTCTCTCAAAAGCCTGTAGGAGACAGAATACAAAGACAGGGCCTTGAGGCACTCTGCATAGGACAATTTATGTATGCACTGTATTGTTTTACTAAGAACCTCTGTGGACATTTCAATTGTTGGTTATGCATTAAGTACATACCAAAGGGGGCATTGTACTCAATGATAGATCTGATGAATGCCAAATACAGTGGTACAATGACTTCCTTGGACTTGGATGCCATTCCTTTGTTTATAAGTTGCGCAACATGGAATGATTTCCTCACTACTGTAGACACGTGATGATCAAAGGCTAGTTTACTGTCTATGTGTTTTCCTAAGTCCCTGACTATTGGGGCAACTCTAAGTGGTATGTTGTCAATATGATAGTTAACAGGTGTGAATGACTTCCAAAAAGATACTATTATGTATTTCTTGCCATTTAGTGTTAGCCCATGGCTCTGACATCAATTGCTTGTCTGTGTCAGACCTTCCTGGAGAACACTATGTGTCAGTGTGGGATTCAATGGCAGCTTCTAATTTGCAATCATCTGCAAATTTAGTCAACCAGAGACCATTGACAATGGCCTTGACTTCAGAGAAGTAAATGTCAAAAAGGAGTGGTCCAAGGACTGATCACTGAGGCACTCCACTGTGTGAAATGCCTTGACCATGTCAACGTAGGCAGTGTGAACCATTTTGCCCTCACCCATCACTTTGGTGACCTTCTCAAAGAAGTCCACCAGGTTAAGTACAGTTGATCAGCCCTTGATGAAGCCCTTCTGGGTTGAGTCCAGTGTCTCGAGGTATATTATATCACTACTGATTGTTTCCATGATAATTCTTTCCATGGCTTTACATATAAGACTAGTGAGAGTTATGGTTCTGTAGTTTCCAGGGTCTGTAGATGGTCCACCTTTGTGCAGAGGGATG
This sequence comes from Protopterus annectens, assembly GCF_019279795.1. Lineage (NCBI taxonomy): Eukaryota > Metazoa > Chordata > Ceratodontiformes > Protopteridae > Protopterus > Protopterus annectens. Next base: position 373,904,923 of record NC_056738.1, on the reverse strand, counting down.
ACTGTTGCTGTTCTCCATTTATGAGGCATGAAGTATGTTTGGAGCCTACAGTTAAACAGCAATTCCAGAAGGCCTGATATGTCATGTTTCATGCTATTTAGAAGGCATCCTGGGATATTGTCTGGGCCCACTGATGCAATGTTCTTGGCCTTAGAGAGTTCTTACACGAGATGCATGCATGCTACCTGTTCAGCTTATGCACACACTGCATACATAGGTGTTTAACAACATTAATGGCATGTATATCATTCGTGACAGTGTGGATTGTGCCATAGATATATGCCATGCACACAAGGCAACTAGCCTGTATTGCCCATACTGTCAAATACAGGTATAGCACTGTCCTTCCTTACTCCTCCTGGAGATATTACAGTACCAGGACAGTGTGCTTGCTTACCCTCATAGAGTCTGGCTGTATCATAATACTTGTCAAGTGTGTTTGTGCATGGCCATCTGTTATCACTCCACATCACATATGCTATGTCACAAGCATGGGATTAGTGGTGGTGTTATTCTGATATTGTCCATGACTGTGGTTGATTCTTGTAATGTTTGCCATGATCCTTTACCTATGGCCACCTTACTGGAGACCTCTGCTGAGAGTAAACTCATAATCAGGTATAACAGTTGGCACACCTTCCCAATATGCACCCTACCCAAATTGTATGTCACATACCTGATAGATGCCCTCTGCATTATTCATGTAAGGATGCTTATGTCATACACACATCCTTCCCAGTGTTATGTCACCTTGTGTGACAGTGACAGACAACACATTTTCACTGTACAGTCTGCACTGTACCATATAGATATGTGCTTGGTGTTGCTGCTATAGTCATCTTCCATTGACATGCCCTCCCCTGCTGTACATGCAGGAGTTTCACTTGTACACTTTCCTTGTGTTCATTCCTACAATTCATCTGTGTGTCCCTGTTCAATACACACACTTATGCTGAGTGATCATTTTACATGGCAGTCCATTGTTACAGATCATTAACACAGCTTCAGTACAGTCTGCCAGGAATGGGATTTCACAATACTCTGTACTGTAGGTATAATGTCCTGTACCGTGTTTGGACCATATACTTCACATTCATACTTCTCAACTGTCAAGATATTCCCAGTATGGCCAGATGTTTTCCTTATCAAATACGTTCTGCCATATCACCGGGATGATTGCTGGACTGCTGTGATTCAATAATACATACATCCTGATTCTACATACTTTCTTTGGTTACAAGTTGGTTTTGCACTTTTTTTCTGGTTTTCAATAATACATACGTTTGAGTGCATACCTCTCAGCTCTCCTGATCTGTGCAGAATGTGCAGTTTTTGTCTCATATTTGTGATCTTTTCCTCATAATATTTTTTTCTGGCAAATTACTGGCATGTCATTACAGAGTGCAGTCAAAACCGATGACTGACATTTGAGTTTCAAACTTCATGCTCTTCAGAAAGTTTATGCTAATGTACAACCTATATATTCCTAAGTTTGGAAGTGCAATATTAAAAAACATGGATATTTCTGGGACTAATACAGTATCCATTGTTAACTGTGTGATCTGACTCATTGCATTTTGTAAGTAGTTTTCTTCAGGATTGCTGTGCGTCAAAATAGTTTGTATTCCCCCTTGACTCGCATGTTCTCATAAAACAGAAGAATCAGTCTTTGAAACCAAAACTCATTTTGTTCTATACAAATTGTTATTGCTTGCAGCATGAATATTATTATTTTTTTCTGTTTTCCATTCCATAGGGGTGGGTGAGGTTACCAGATGCATTTTCCTTGAATGTGTGTTTCAAATGCTGTTTCAATGAATGTGAGTTTCAAGGGCAGAGGAGTTTTAATGCTAACTCTATTTTCATTGTGAGACTGTATTGCTTTGTTTAGTAGATGTCTATTAGTGTTTGTGCTATAAAATGCAAAATAAAAGATTTAAATTAAATCCAAATAATCATTGTAGAAGTAAAGCAGTATGTACATTACAGTGCTTATGGTAAATGGGGCAAAATAGCCTAGTAATGGGACATTGGAATGGTTGTGGGGAACTATGGGGACATATTTTGGTTGTGTGTTCTTCAGTTTGTGTTTGAAAGTTGGTATCCCATAATTCCATTGAAGTGGGCGTGGTTACATAATCATATATGCAAATTACATGTTAATCAGTGTACACATTTGTACCTATTTTTCATGGGCCTTTGTCCAGATTTCTGATGTTTCCAGGTTGAGAGGTATGGTGCTCTTGTAAGGGTTGTGAAGTCAGAAACTGCAATGTGTATCATTACTTTCTAAATTCTTTCTGTAATGACCCCGAGACAATACCCTGTGAAAGTAATGATAACTGCACCATATCCCTGTATTCTATCTTTTGGATTTAGGGATAAAAAGCTGTGTCTGATGCTCAGGGTGTGTAACTAACTTAGTGCTTAGTATATCTTCTTTTGTGCTGTTGAACTGCTCATTGTACCTTTGACTTATATTGGCCTTGGAAAGTTAGACAGTTGATAGCATCAAAATTTCACAACTGTGTAGTGAATGCTCTTGTAAGGGTTGTGAAGTCAGAAACTGCAATGTGTACCACTACTTTCTTACTCTTTCCTTGATGATATTTCAGGACAAACAAATGGTGCACATCATAAGTCATGCCATCATATTCAGGTCTTAGGATTATATGACACCATTGTAGTCAAACCATATCAGAATCGTAATACAGCATAATGCTCTCTTTTACATGTACCTCAACAGACCCATGCAGCAGCTGGAGACACCACAGGGCTTTCTCACAAGATAATACAGGGACTACAAACCATGCCATGATGTATGTGGACAGATTAAAAGCCATGTCACTGTAATCTGTCTTGTATAGAATGAGGTGATGTTTGCCTGGCCTCCAGCCCAGTGTCTAACCATGTCCTTGTGGGATGACTGCATATCCAAAAATCTGATATAGCTGATGACATCAGCAGTGTCTGTTGTGAATACGGTAATATCAGTGTCCCACATGCTGCGGAAAAAGTGCTATGGCACAAGTCTGACCTTTACAAGACTGCAGCTGAACTTATAGTACATGACATCAGCAGGCCATGTATGAGACAAGATTTTGGCAGGCCAACATAGATTCATAGGCTCATACAAGACTACTACCCTAATGGTCGTAGGTTCAAAGGCTCATAGGAGTTTACTAGGCAATGGCCCTAGGGCCTTTTCAAGCCTAGCAAAGTTGTATCACTGTTCCCTTATAGACCAAGATATGTAATCTATATTTATGAATCCATGAGCAGTACTGTTTGCCCATGTCTAAGAGTGACGCTGGTGAAACCCCTGGAGTAAATTCACAATTTCCAATCCAATTGTACAAGTTATGCTTAAATAGGGTCATTGAGGAGCTCTGTTTCACTTGTGAATTCAGAGTTTGTTCCATAGCAGTGGTAATCTCTGGGAGACATAGCTGTCTCTCCAGCATGTCCTGTTGATGTCACAAGCTAGGTTAAGGTCCCTACAGTAAGTGAGTCTTATACCATTTGATTTGTAGAGGTGCAGCATTTCCATTAAGACAGAGTTTGAGTGCTATGCAGGGCAGAAACAAGTCACCTCTCAGCAGTCTATATTACAAAGTACAGTGACAGGGCTTTCACTCTGTCCATGTAAGTCATGTGTTGAAGTCCTTGGATTTTCTTGGTGAGAAACCTCTTAGATCTCTCCAGTTCCTAAGTTTGGAAGTGCAATATTAAAAATCTGTCCCTATTTCTAGCCATTTGTCCCCCCTATTTTTATGGCTTTGTTCACGTCTCGCTCTAAGAGGTTGAGAGTGTTACATTCTAACACATTCCTATGTAAAATCTGTGTCCATTATGTCTCTGTTACTGGCTATTTGTCCTTTCATTTAGTTGGCCTCTGTGCAGATGTGTTGCACTAACAGAATTACCGCTATTTGTAAAGCCCTTGTGATCATTGTGGCATTCCATGCAAATCCACACACCGTAGCTGCTCTTCTTTTCATGGAATTGTTATCCCCATTCTCTTACAAGGTTTCACGGCTAGCAACACTGTTGGTAGCTGCAAAACCTAGCTGAGGTGTACTTCTCTTCATTAATATGCATTGCACACTACCGCCCATCATACAACAGCTTGCTAAGATGTAAACTCTGTGTAGGCCTATGCAAACCTACATGGAGTTTATTGACTCCCAGGCAAAATGTGTAGATTTGGGATACTTTTCAACTGCATGCATTTCATTCCGATGGTACTGCTTAAAACCTCATGGAAATGTGGAAAGAAAGCTGCATGTCATAACATATAACTGCAGTGATTAACATCATTAATGCTCTATGCAGTAGTATTGTTACAGCTGGCAATTACCTACAACTTAAAAGTAGTAATACACAATTCAGAGAAACACTAATAAGAGAATTAAAGATTAAAATGAGTATCCTGCCATGTAAACAAACACTGCTACACTTCATTCTCACCACTGCATAAACTATGATTTTTTTTTGTCTCTAAGGACAGAAATTAGTGTGTATGACAAAATGAAATAATCTGTAACTTAACAGACAGCATTAAGTAAGTTGAAATCTGTAATAGTTAAAAATGAGGAAACATTGTACAATATAAAAAAAGTGAAATGTTTTCATTCAATTGCAAGGTAAGAACTAATAAATACTGAAATAATATATTTTTTATTTTATTTATTTTATTTGCAGCTTGTTATGGAAAGTCCATTGGGCCAAAATGAGCCCATTTTCAATGGAGGCCCGGGGAGAAAAGCTCCATATGCAATTATTACAAAGCTAATAACAACAACGTTAAGTAAAATACAATTTCCAAAACTACAAAAAACACAGTAATATAGAAGACAGAATAATAACATTTGAGCAAGGTGTTGTAACAAAGCATTGCATGTAATTAAAACATAAGTATTTTGTAGTACATAAGTAGAATTTGGAGTGTAGGCATTTATGCACTCAGAGTTTCATGAGGTGAGTGGTAGGAAGAATTAGGGCAAGAGAGTAGAACAGTGAAAGGTGAATAGGCTGAGTTATGAGAAAGGGAAAAACGGAGAGGGAGAGGAAATAAAATGAAGGGAGTCACTAGTTTGAGTTTTGAGAAAGGTGAAAAAAGGATGGGGGAGCAGAAATGATATAGAGGGAGTCAGGTAGGGTGAGCACATGAGCATTCCCAGTGAGAAGAGAGATGGGAATGAAGCATGGTCTTGAAGGTGGATGGTTTTGGGTGATTTGAATGTGGGGGGAAGTGAATTCCATAGGCGAGCGAGTGGAGAAATACAGGAGAAATTGCCCAGGTGCACGTAAGGTTTTCTACACTTCGAGGAGGTTCTGGTTACTGGACCTGAGTAGTCTGTCAGGATGATGCAAGGTGAGTATGGATGAGAGAGAAGGGCAGTTAGAGGGTTTGAAAATGAGTTAACAGTTGAATGTAAGAGAGATAGTGGGAGAGTTCAAGGAGTGGACTGCATCATGGTGGTGGGAGGAGGATTTGGTCCCAGTAGCAAACTTAAAGATTTTATTGTAGCAGGATGACAGTTTTGACTTTAGGGAGGATTGAAGGTTGCTGAGGAGAGGGGCTCCATACAAGAGAGAGGGGATGAGGTAGGAAATAGACGGTATATGTTTGGAAGGGGGAGTGAGATAATGGCTGTGACGATACAGCCTTCCAAGATTTTGGTGTGTTTTCTTAATACTAGTTTGTATATGAATGTCAGACTTTAAATGTTCATCAATGATAACACCTAGAAGTTTTGTATGGGAGACTATTTCAGTGGGAATCTTATTCTGATTAACTATGGAGAAGGAATTTTTATTGATAGAGGTGTTTTTAGATGGGGTAAAGATCATGATTTTGGTTTCAGATGCATTGAGAGCAAGGTGATTTTTCAGCATTCAAGACTCTGTACAAGAGAAGGCATCTTGTGTTAGTTGCATGAGTTTGGGGAGAGATGGAGCATAGCAAATTATGGTGGAATCGTCCGCATGTTGGACAAGTTTGGTATTAGGAATGCACTAATGAAAATTATTAATGAAGATGTTAAAAAGTAAGAGACCCAGTACTGAGCCTTGTGGAACTCCTGTTGGAGTGTGAAGGAAGGAAGAGGTACTATTGTTCCACTTGACGGCTTGCTATCTATTAGAAAGGTAACTGGAAAACCAGCTAATAGGGGAGGGGGAGAGATTGTGAAGAGAGAGTTTGGACAAGAGCAGGTTGTGGGAAACAGTATCAAAGGCCTTTGATAAGTCTAGGAGAAGGGTAGATACAATGTTCCCAGAGTCTCGGGCATGCTTGATGATGTCAAGGAAGGAGAGAAGGGCAGTGGTAGTACTATGTCCAGGTCTAAATCCATGTTGAGCTGGGGAAAGAAGTTGATTGTTTAGGAGGTAGGGAAGGAGTTGCAAGTGTATGCATTTTTTAAGGACTTTTGAGATAGGGGTCAGGATGGCTATAGGACGGAAGTTGGAAATTTCAGTAGTGTTGCCTCCTTTGTGGAGGGGAATGATGAATGCTTTCTTCCACAGGAGGGGTACAAGGATTCTTGGAGTGAAAGGTTAATACGTATGGTGATGGAAAGGGCTATGCCATTGGCAGCTAGTTTGAGAAAGTTAGATTTTTATTAAATGTACCACTTCAGGAGATTCAGTTTGTTTATACTTAGATACACCATCTCAGCAGAATATGTTGTACAAAATAATTAAAAATGTGATTATTCCTTATATGATGTCTTACGACATCACTTAAAAAGTGCCAGTGAGCACCCAGTCACACTTTTACTAACACAAATATGAGTACCTGTTGTAAAATTTAAGAAAAACATCATTCAAACATGAGAGGGAATGTCTGATAAATGATGACAGTAGACCATGCACTACAAAGCATAGTCCAAACATATTACTGCATGCATCGCTTATAGTTTTTTTCAAGTAATGAAACACCAACCCGAATGTCATAGTCCATAGTTCTGGACTACACAGGGCCTCTTTACCTTTACGGATGTGCCGTGCTCAAGCCTGCCACAAGGGGTTCCTCACTATTGCTTTCATCTGGTCATTGTTACTTATATTTGGACTGGAACTGGGAAGTGCTGAGCCAACATGGGCCACTTCACCACTAGATTGCAACATGCAGTAGTTATCCTGCATGTAGTAGCTAGGTCATAGTGAAGGGCATCCCCAGACTCATCCAGGGACATAGGGTGACACTTCAAGAGGCTAAACTAAAGACTCTCTCAATGACAATACAGGACTGGGAGAGGGCTGTGTTTTAAATGTCTTTAACAGCTCCTCTTGGATTTCTCATTGGTGTCATGATCCATAGCTCCAGTGGATATCCAGCATCAACTACAAGAAAAAAAAGATAGAAAAGTGGATATAAAACAAAGAAAATGTAGTATTCAACAATACAGCTTATCACAAATAACTGCTTAAGTAAAATGAAAAAAGAAAAATATTTTTCCACTTACCAACAAGATGACCACTGGCATCTTACCATGCAGGAAGATGAGGTAGATGTGCAAGTGTGCCAACATGGGATGGTGGGCAGAGATGTTGGCGATGCATTCCAATGTATCACACAATGCCTGGCAATTGATGGTATGGTAACCCTTCCTACTGAGGTACCACTCCACTGTGGAACATATGCAGCCCTAACCTGCATTATGAGTATAATCTAACACACGGAGTACCTCAGGGAAGTGTGTCACCCCATAATAGGCACTCATAATCTAAGTTTAGTTCTGAGGTGACACAGGGAAATTGCTGTATTAATCCAGATATTCCAAGGGTACATCCAGAAACTGCAGAAGTATCCCTGAGTCAGAAGACTTTTAGATACCCGTGTCCCCAGTCTGTCACTGGCAGGTCCTTATGTCTACATCAAGCAGCTCACACTGGGCAAAAGCAAGGCTGGCAGCAAGTAACGGCATCATCATGGATAGCAAAGTAGATAGAAAAGGTGCAATTCTGCCTTTTATATCGAATCTAAAGACAGCATGGAAATGCATGAAATTCTGAGTAAGAATTGCGAATAGGCAGGTGAAGGACTCATTAGCATACTCCATTTTACATCATTTCACATTTGCATCTCATCATAACTTCATATACTTATGCCTATTCACAGCCATTCTGCACTTGCATAAATGGCCTCTATGAACTGAGCCTTTGTTGCAGAAGCACATGGATAACATGCATAATGACTATGAATACCACCCGTTATTTCACTGCCCACAGCAGGAAAGTAACTGGAACATCTTTCTTATTTCTAAGCCTGCTGTATGCATCTACAGTTTTCACAAATCTTCAGACTTCTATATCAAACAAACTTGAACAGTACTATAATAAGGTAAGTAAATTTACATCCAACCTTCAAAACCAAATCCATCCTCTGAAGAACCTAAAATGGCTAACACTACCACAAATGATACTATAAGCTGAACTCATAATGATGCATAAATACTTCACCATCCCATTAAACACCCTAGCCATCAGCAGCATAAAAAAATGGTAACAATCTAAAAGTAGTTTTCAATCAATGGATCAGTGACACTTAATAGGAACCCAAAACTCCAGCAGCTCACATGGGTACTCTTTATATGCAGTAAGCATAGCTAAACTATGGAACACCATTCTCTTCACCATCAGACAAACAAATAACCTCCTCAGTTTTAAAGCCAGTCTCAAACTAGATCTAAATGATACTAGAATCTATAACTGTCCAGTCTCCAGGATAAAAATACCCAAATACTCAAGATTTTACCTTCTCACTTACCAAATCATTTCTCCCCACCTGGCTGTACATCTGACTGAAGTGAGTTTATTGCACTCTTCCCATGAGAAATGCATGCAGTATTATTGAAATGTATGCAGTATTATTGAAATGTATGCAGTATTATTGAAATGTATGCAGTATTATTTTCCTGTCCGCTGACATATCAGCATGAGTATAGACTTGTTTACATTGCTTTTTCAACAACTTTTGTGATAACTCTCTACTGCTTAGTAATCTTGCAACATTTAAACTAATAATTTCCTGCTCCAGTAATGTTCTGCAATGTGCACTGGTGTTACTTCTTAGAACTTACTACCCCTTCATATCTTTATATCTTGTATAATATCTCCTGTTTATTCCATTTTAATCAAATGCATTCTTTTTTACACTGTTCTTTCTTTAGACTTTGTATAAACTTTGTTATATTGGACATCTAGTATTTCTTGGAGCTTTTTTCCACTGGGCCTCTGCTTAAAATGGGCGATGTAATCCAGCTGACCTTCCTGGTTGACAAAAATAAACAAAAACAAAAAACAAACAAACATTTAACCAATCGATACAAATGCATTTGTATTCTTGCAATATTTTATTTTTGTGTAGGGTATCTTCAGATTTACCTGTTAGGTCAAACAATTTATGGCATAGTTTTTCCATTACAGTAGCATGCAAGTATGTAATAAGACTCCAAGTTTAGAGTAATACTTCTCTTTGGCTATGACAGCTGCTTTTGCATAACGTGATTCACTTCCTGTCCCTTCCTACATTACTTCATTTTCTGTTTATGGGGTTTATGCTTTATCTTTTTTAGCAGATTACTTTTTATTTTTCAGGATGCCTTTCACAATTCCTAGTCAGGTAATGTATATAAATTTGAGTTATTTGTGCTTTTATTATGGTAAAGTATGTTTAATACGTGTCACAGTCCTAATTCTTTTTTTGTTCAATTTTTTTTTATTTTCTGTGCAGGGCTAGTAATTTATTTAAGGTGTGGTGTTTATTTCTTATGTTTGGTGTTGTTTTTATTGACTGACTTTTTTATTTTAGTATTTCTGTGTTCAGTGGTTTTCTGTTTATTTATATGCCTATTTTGGATATTTTTTCATTTAAATTTCATTTTGGGGGGAATTCATGAACGTACCATGAAATGTACATACTTCTGGGCCCCTTTGGTATTCAACAACCACCCTGACAAGGGTCTGCACTATGCTGCAGCAAAAACACATGCAAGCACTGCTTAGAGCTGGTCATGTGGCCATGTGAAATGCTAATGAGGCAGTCTGTAAGAGTGCTATGTTCTAATTAGCCATGTGCTGTCTCCCCCAGAATCACCACCAGGAAGGCATCTAAATGTTGAGTGATTCACAAAAAATCACTTAGCCATGTAGATCAGCACAGCCACCCCCACCATGTTGCAGTAATGAATATGGTCAAAAGGCTGTGTTCATCTAACTACCACAGCATTGATACTGGGATCAGGGAGGTGGGGAAAGCCAATAGACACCAATGATACATATTACTTAAGTGCCATAATGGCATTAGTATGGATATCAAGGGATGGGTGAAATCAATAGACACCAGGGATGCATGTCACTTGAGTGCCAAAATGGCACCCTCATCAGCATGGACATTGAGGATAGGGAGAATCACAAGACACTAGGGATACATGTCACTGAACTGCCATAACATCACTAGCATCAGCGTGTGGATTGGGGGGTGGGGGTAAGAGGAATCACTAGACACCAGGGATACATTTCACTTAAATACTATAATGGCACACTATTATGGTAATCAGGAGATGGCAAGGACATTAGCCACAAGGGCCTACTAGACATATGCTGTAATGACACTTCAGCTATTATGGATATCAAGGAGTGGGTGGTAGAACCACAAGAGGGCAGAAAGGTCAGGAAAGTTATAGGGATTGTGGTATATGTCATTGTGTGTGTGTGTGTGTGTGTGTGTGTGTGTGTGTGTGTGTGTGTGTGTGTGTGTGTGTGTGTGTGTGTGTGTGTGTGTGTGTGTGTGTGTGTGTGTGTGTGCGTGTGTGTTTTGTGTACTTAGTGTGGGAGACCAACTGGAGAAGATTGCCAATACATAAGCAGCAGTTTTCTACTGCAGTGCAAATATCTGCAACAATCTGCACATCATGGTAGTAACTAGGATTCGCTGACATGCAAATTAGCTGATATCATCATGGCTAAAATTTGTCTGAATTGCAAATTACCACATTGTGGGGCAAAGCCTTTTTAGTATAAGTCATATTGCTTGTGCCCATAGGCTCTTTAATGAATTCACAGGTATATTTGATTTCCATGTATTCAAGAGTAGTGTACTGTGATTTTTTGTGGAGTTTTTGTATATATTTTGCCATTGGCAATGTTCTTAGTTTTATTTTTTTTTCTCTTTTGACTGCATCTGAGTTACAATGACAAAACAAGTTTGCAGAGTGGTGACAAATGCTTGACGATTGGGTAGGTTGATGATAAATGCTTGGTGCTGAAGTACCTTGCATACTTTCACAAATGACATTTTTTGATTAGCACAACTATGTCAGTGTCCAGTGTTTGGATATTTAAGGTGTGTGTGTGTATATCTATGTGTCCATGTGTTTCTTTATTAGCAGTATGCGGACTAATCTACTTTGGTCACTTTAGGACTATGACTAACTCTGTTTAGACCTAAATACATGCTATATGGTACGATATTGCAGACAGTCTCTTTTCACTTCAAAGAAATTCTCAGATCCCCAGAAGAGACTTTGCTTGAACTCATTAACTTGACTAAACTTTTTTGGAATTATCTGAGGTGAAGAACTCAGATTTGGCCTCCATTTTAAATCTGTTGCCAGTAAATCCAAACACAAACTTGGAATGTTGTTGTTGTCTTTCGGCTTTTACCAGTTAGGGGTCGCCACAGCGGAACTCCGGTCCGCTAATGATTGGCAGTAGATTTTTACGGTGCCGAGTTGCCAGCTCGATGCCCAACCTTCAACAAAGGCACGCCCATTCACACATGTCTTTTGGAATGCCACTCGACCCGCGGGGAGTTGTAGAAATAAAGTTATATATGACTAACCCATTAAAAACCAGCTACTGCCAAGGCTTTCTTGCTGCGCAATCCCTGTTGTCTCACATGTCATGAATAATGTCTTCACAACTGCCATTAGTATAATTCAACAGCTCAACAAGAAAACTATAGGTTTCACTGCTGGTCAGCCTAATCTATCATACACCGTGAGTCTCCAATAAAAGCAAAATGTCTGGAATTATCTACCCTTCAAAAAAAAGCATCCGACTGTAGCTGACAATTTACCTTAGTCCAACAACTGCCGTGCTTTGACTAAAACTCTACTACGACAGTCATCAGCCAAGACCACTGCTCTCCTCTGGGCACTTCGGTTGCACATCAAACAGTCCACCAGCAGACATGGACTCCATGTGTACAAGCTGCATGGTCAAGTGGACAAATTGTTTCTTGACCTATGGTAGCTTGCTTTTAAGGAAGACTTCAGACTGGACCTCAAAATCCCACCTTTTCACTAAATGGGTTTGTAAATGTTGGCTACTTTGTGAAACAGTTCTGTGTCATCCATTTATTTACCTTTTTACTGGTCCTTATCTAGAATTGGTGCCCCTTGCCTATATTGATGTCTTATACTGATGTTATTCTGCACTCTTTTGTAACACTTTCCTTTGCTGTTCTTTCTTATGTTTCCCTTCTTGCCTTTGTCTTCATAACTCATTAGCCCCTTTCCTTCATACTTATCTTCGCTATTCCTTCCTTTCCACCCCCACAGCTCCCTCCTCTGCATTAATTTTTATTCAGCTTGCTTATTAAACTATGAAATTAGTAAATAAAAATAAGTGGTCAATGTGCCCAAACTCACACTGGTAAACTCAAAAGGCAGGCACAGCAGGTCAGCAAGAGATGTTTATTTTCACTCCATGAAGAAACCTCACAGAACAGAAACAAAAACAATAACGCTGCTACAGTTCTCAGCGTGTTTTCGTCGACATGCACTTCATCAGAAAAGCTAAACAGTGCTCAGTGTGCTAAATTTAAAACTTTAAAAGACTCATGGGATTTTTTGAAACACATTGATGCCCTACAGAAAACAAATACCCCATTTCTTATTTCTTTGGATGTGGTGGACCTATTTACTTGTATTCCCCATGAAACAGGTCTTTTATTGTTTGAGCAATTTTTGGAGAGTCAAATTTCCATTTCTTTTAACAAGTTTCGTACCTGTTTGATTCTTATGGACTTAATTTTGAAAAATAATTTTATATACTTTCAGGGTGAGTATTACAGACAATTAAAGGGTGTAGCCATGGGTGCACATTGTGCCCCCTTATATGCCAACATTATATTACACAGTTGGGAAAATAAATTTGTTTTCAATTCCCATTTCAAAATTTTGTGGAATTACTATGGTCGTTTTATGCACGACATTTGTCTTTTTTGGAATGACACTGCTGACCAGTTTCTTGAGTTTTACGAATATGTCTCACATACCACTGATTTTCTAAAATTTACTTACAAAATAGACAGTTCCCAACTTAGTTTTTTAGATGTGAGCATACAGAGAACAAATCCGGGGTTGAAATCTAAAATTTATAGGAAGGAGACCTTTTCTAACACATACTTGCATTTTTCTAGGTCTCACCCCTCTTATCAAAAGAAGGCAATTGTCAAGGGTCAGCTAGTAAGAGCTAGTAGGATGACCTCAGATGAGACAGATTTCCAGATAGAATGTGAATTTATAGCAAGTATGTTTCGAGAAAGAGGTTACCCCGATGATTTGTTAGAAAGACTGATACAAGAAGTTAAAACGGCAAGGACCACCAGGTTTTTGCCTATCTTGGGGAATTCAACAAAAATTTTTGGCAACACCAACACTAAAAACAATTCTCCAGTAGATATAAAACACTACAATTCAGCTTTGACTATTACTTTCAACGGCGAAACCAACATAGTTAAAAATATTATTAATGACGAGTGGAATAGGTTTGCCAGTTTTTCAGATTTGAATCTGAACTTTAAAGAACCCTTAAAAGTAGTATTTAAAAAAGGACGTAACATTAAGAACATACTTGAGGGTGGAAAACAGGTCACACATCTCTCAAACAAGTTGGGTACACATAAATGTGGAAGCTGCCATTATTGTATCAACATCAATGAAGGTGTGAAAATATATTTGAAAAGCACAGGCAAAATTATCACCACTAACAGATTTGCAAATTGCAATACTTGTGGTTTGGTATACATGGTGACCTGTGAGGCATGTCATTCCTTTTATATAGGGAAAACCGAGAGAAGGCTGAGACAAAGGGTGTATGAGCACCTATATGACGTAAGGAAGGAAAACACTAACAACGCTTTGTTTAAACATACTTTAACATGTAAATCTGCAAAATTCCTATTCTTTGTCATAGAGGTATTACCCCCCAATCCCAGGGGTGGTCTTTGGGAGGCCTCTTTAGAATACAGAGAGTTATTTTGGCAATTAATGCTTGAGGCTAGCAGTCACCCAGGTTTAAATGAAATGATCTCTCTAAAACCTGTATTAAAGTTGAGATCAGCCAAGTTATAACCACTCACCCATATATCAGTTGTACTTATATATATATATATATATATATATATATATATATATATATACCTATATATATATATATATATATATATATATAGATATATATATATATATTTGTTATATATATTTTTCTTTATACACATTTTAATATTTTTCATACATACATACATTTTTATATGTTTTTCAAACATTTTGCACACAGGTACATTGTTTATGTATTAATTAAAATGGTTTTTAGAGCATACAATATTTATATATATTTTTACTATGTATTCCTGCCTGTAAAGTTTTGGTTTCACCACTAGATGGTGATATTGTTTCTTTGATTTTGTTAAGAAATCTACAATTTCAACAACAAGGATGTTAATTGAATGTATTAACATTTTAATTAGTTAGGAGACACCATTGGTAGATTCAAATAACATCCGACTTATAAATTTAGCACACTGAGCACTGTTTAGCTTTTCTGATGAAGTGCATGTCGACGAAAACGCGCTGAGAACTGTAGCAGCGTTATTGTTTTTGTTTCTGTTCTTTGTGGTTTGTTCGTGGAGTGAAAATAAACATTTCTTGCTGATCTGCTGTGCCTGTCTTTTGAGTAAACTATGAAATTGCTTACAGCATGGTTTACTATCAAAATGACGTGTGTAGGTTCGGCAAACACGGAATGTCAAATAAAAGTTGGCTGACTTCCGTGTTGCCGACCTACATGAGTTGGAGTCCCCGGTTCAGGGAATGCACTGTGCATTCGTACATATGTGGTTGACGTTAGGACTAGAAATTGTGTTACAGTACAGACTGGAAATTTTACCCTTTTCCTCACTGTAGTGTAATCTCAGAGTTGGAATATATCATTTTCAGGGGGTGCAGGCGGCACAGGGATGCTTGCCCCCCTGCAAAAATGGCCACTTCTGTGTTGTGCAGTACATATGTACTGCTGAAAACTGCACCATCCACTGCTGTTCTGAAAGGTGTAGTGGAAGGCATATGTCAAATAATGTGGAGTATTCAAATTCTGCATTAAATTCAACATTCTGGATTTCTTCCTCTTCATTTTGCGGTGTTGTGATTCTCGATAATGACTGGAATTTGTTCTGTTATGCACAATTTTGATAGTAAACCTTACAGCACATACTTCTGAATATACTGCATATCTTATATGTGTAATTATTTGTATTACAGATGAAGGAATTCTTTTGTGAAGACAAGAACAAAGTGGGCATTTTCTTCTGTGACTGTTAACCAGTATTTCCACATTACTATAGCGAAGAATAGTGTTTGCTATGTTATATATATTAAATTGTATGTTTTTTTATTTAACTTTAGTGGAGAATGGCTTTTATTGT
>NC_056738.1:373859205-373884205 GCF_019279795.1 Protopterus annectens | reverse complement strand
GTTCGATGTGAAATTTCGATCCTTTGATATAAAAAATATATATATATATATATATAGAGAGAGTGATGTTCATAAATCAATAGATATTATAGAGTTTACTGATTAGAAAGCTATATATGTTGATTTTTATGTGAGCATGAGAAACATGTATGTTGAAAAGGAATGTAAAACTTTAATGTGTACCTTTTGCAAAATGAATTTTTAAAGGCCATGTGTCTGGTTTTGTTTTGGAAGGGATAACTAGGAAGTATAAATGGCTGTTGAATTTTAAGAAAGTTTTTACAGTAAAAATGTAGATAGTAGGCAGATGATTAAAACAGAATATAATTATTATGACAGAAATTTTATAACTAAAAAGGGAAAGGTATTAAGTTGAATGACAAGAAGAAATGAGTGGAGTTACATGATGGCAGGCAATCAACAGGAAAAGCTTTATGTCAGTTAAAAAGAAGAAGCTGGCATTGTGCCGCTGACAAAAAAGAAACAGATAATGAAAGAATTAAGAGATAAGCCTGGAATGCTGATTAGGGTTATTAATGGCGTAATGGAATATATGGCGGGAATATTTTAGTGAGGCTAACATTTTAGAATATGTGAGAAGTATGAAATAGAGTAATGCATGATACAAAGGTTATGTTGCTACATACAGGGAAACTTACTAAGGAAGCAGCTCATAGGAAGGTTTGTCTCAAGAAGCTTTAAACCGCAGAACTAATGATTTTTATGTGGTTGCTTTTGTTTTGCTAAATACAACTGTGAATCTACATGTAGAAAGCTTGAGACAAACTTTTTTAAATATTGATCTAAAACTAATTAGGAAGCTTCTTAAGAATAAATTAAGATGGAGGCTACCTAAGGTCATCAGTACATTTTAAATTAGTGGCATGAAGGAATGCAGCATTTTGTATTCTATTAGAGTATCACATGACATTTCTGACTAAGGAGCGAGAGTGGGCAGATCATACATTTCTTGTTAGAGGAGGAAAAGGCATTTGGTAATGTTCTGCACGGGTTATGGAGGAATTGCATTGAATTAGTGATGAAGATCAGATTAGTAGCTCTGTTAATGAGACTCTATAATGAGATTAGGGAAATTTGTGTTGTTTAATGAAGGCTGACTACTAACTTGTTTATCTACCTTCATGCGTTTGGCCCATTTGTTCTGCAGTAGTGGGAGCCAGGAATACCTTGGTAAGGTAAAGTCCAAATGGTCTAATCTTTCCTGCAAAGGAATCCCCAATCAACTCATTTGCCCCAAGATGAGATTCAGGGGTTAAGGACAGGAATGTCCTACGCTCTTCCTCAAAGGTGTACACCCATCCATAGTGGTGACTCCGTTGAGCTCAACTTATGTTTCTCTCTGATGGGACGTGTTCCTTAGTATACTAATCTCCCTCACTGAAATGTGTGTCCTGCACATGAGAGTGCAGACTTACTAGCCTTGGCTTTGATAACATGAACACCTAGTACTCCCAACAGGTGGTCTCCACATGTAGCAAGCCACAGCCAACTCGCTTCCCTAGCATGGGTGAGCAGGCAACATCCTCTCAAAGGAAGATAGCTTTTTTATAGTTTAAACCTTTTAGGTCCTATTGCTATTTAGGTGACAAGTATTCTTTTATATCCATTATTTCTTGAAGAGAATGTAATGTAGATTCATTTATGGCATTAAAGGATTCAAAATGAAATCCAATGAAATGGGAGAGAGTAAGTGAGTAAAGGTAAGATAGGTACAGTGAACCCAATGGTGTTTCTTTTTTTATTTTTTCTTAAGTTAAGTAAGTTAGTTAGCAAGCTGGTTAATGGTCATAGGTAGGTACTAGGCTATTGGCCCTAGGGCCTATATAAGTCTAGCCAAAAAGGTACCCTGGCTTTCACCACCCAAGAAAATTATTTTCCTGTGCCCCTGTCGAGCAGAGCCACAGAAGTGATCCCCAGGGTGAATTTCCCATCTCCCATCCAATCATCAAGATTTTTCTTAAAGAGTGCTAATGAGGAGCTTTGTTTAATATATATAGGTAGTTTGTTTCAGAGTATGGGAAGTCTCTGGGACAGGAATCTATCCCTCAACCATGTTCTGTTTATTGTGGTGACAAGATTTAGGTCCCTAGAGCATGTAGCTTGGAGGGACTGGGATTTCTTTAAGTGGAGCATGTCCAACAGCTTTTTTTGCTTGACATACCTTTGTATGTTAGGCAGAGATCGCCTCTGAGTAGGCGATATGCAACGGAGTAAAGCTGGAGTTTTTTGAGACGGTCTGCATAGGGCATCTGTTTGAGGCCGATAATCCTATTTGTGAGGTATTTCTGCCGCCTTTCCAGTTGATGTAGATGTCTTGTGAGGTACATAACAAAAGTGGCGCTGTATTTTATAATGGGCCTAATGAGTGACGAGTAGAGGGGAACAATGACCTCTTTTTTTCCTGGATGAGAAACCTTTTGTGATGAGGTGTGCCACATAGAAGAATATTCTGACTACTGTGGCGATGTGATTATCAAAGTAGAGACTACTGTTCACCTGTGTCCCAAGGTCTCTTATCACACTTTCAGTGTTAAGTAGACTACCACCTATGTGGTAGTTCATGGGTACAGAGTTTTTACCAAAAGAGATGACAATGCACTTTTTGGCACTGAGCTTGAGGCCATGGCTTTGACACCAGGCATCTGTCGCAGTGAGGCCCTTTTGTAGGATGTCCACATCATTAGGAGTTTCAATTATGGTTTCTAGTTTGCAGTCATCTGCGAACTTCATTAGCCAAAGACCTTCTGTGTTAGCCTGTACTTCAGAGGAGAAGAAGATAACAAACAGGAGAAGACTGTAAGAAAGGGCATGAGACTTATTGCATTAACAGTAAAAGATGGGATGATTAAAAGATTGAGGTACTTAAAAGCTGAAGTGTGGGTGACAGTGAATGATGGGTTAGGGAGTTGTGAATGAAGACCAATGTCTGGAAGGTGAAAGTGGAAGGAAAGAGAGATGGTGGAAAAATGTTACTCAAAAGACTAATATTGATGTTCTCCCATTTAATTATTTCTGAAATCAACTAGTCTCCCTGATGCTGCAGTATCCCATATCAGTATAACTAATTCCTTTAAAACATTTATTACATAATGAAAATGTCATCATTTTAAACTAACTTGGAAATTCTGTTTGATTTTTCAGTTCATTATTTTTATAAACCTTGTATGATAGCTTGAAGCATGCAAATAACTATTAGGAAAGTAGATATGTGAAATATATTAGAAGAATAACACTGTCAGTTTCCACCTAAATATCTAAAAATGTACACCCTACTTGAGTATTGTGATGACCCACCACTGGATCAGTAATCAAGGAGCCTCAATCCTCACCACTGGCACCAGTGGGGGATGTACATTGGGAGGATAACAAGGTACACACATGGTATTTCCAGATGCATCTCTCTGCATCAAGTGCAATTTCCCTTAAGAGCACAGAGAGACCACAATCAGCCCAGGGCTGGTTTCTCCCTCTTTCTCCAGATCCCCAATAAGACTCCCCACTGGTACAGCTATAGAGTTGAGATCTCAGCTGAGTGGCCAAGCCAAGCCCTCCAGCACCCTCTCTGTCCAACCAGTGCATGAGGTTTGACTTACACACACACATACACAGAAATACACACACCTGGGAAAGGCCTGCACATGTTTACTAGCTTTGCCCTGTTTTTCCCAGACTATGAGGTAGTTAGCACTGCCACAAGCTGACTTCTTAGCAGCTACTTTAAGGCTCTTAACAAAGGGTGTCCAATCTTACTGTGTAATTAACAAAGGGTGTCCAATCTTACTGTATAATGTTACTATCAATACAATTGGTAGTTTGACCAAGAGTAAGGATATTAGGAGTGGCCTACACAGTGTCACCAAATAAATATGCAAGTACTCTCAGAATGTAAATATCTCTACACAGATCAGCCACAATGAAA
Source organism: Protopterus annectens (assembly GCF_019279795.1). NCBI lineage: Eukaryota > Metazoa > Chordata > Ceratodontiformes > Protopteridae > Protopterus > Protopterus annectens. The sequence continues at coordinate 373,880,265 of NC_056738.1, read as the reverse complement.
GGTTTAAATATATATATAATAATAAATAATAAAATAACAAGACCATACTAAATATATATTCACAGTGACATCAGAGTTCAAAACCACAGGAAATATTTAAAACAACATTATAGGACGTCTCAAATAAATAAATAAAAATATCTAAACTAAGCTTTGCTATATTCCTGACTGCATCTAAGAGAGTTATACTGTTCCCTAGAAACGTGTTTCATCAGAGCAAGGCAGATGTGTGGTGAATGGATCTTCTAGTGGTTGTCAGGTCCAGGACAGGATACAGAATGCTGTGTCTCTCTAACAAACTCCTCAAATTAATATCTCAAATATTACTGTTGAGGATAACTTGCAGAATTACATCATTTCTTGTCATCTGACACTATCTGAGATGAAACCCCCACTGCTGGAAACTTGCAGCATTTACATCTACCTGTGAAAATACATAGACCTCAGATTTCTGGCAGATGCTGGAAGTCATAAAACAATTGCATTCCTTCATGTTTTCAAGACTAGTAATTACTTCACACTAAAGAAAATACACAAAGTTTCCTAGTTTTAGATACTGTTTCTCCTTTTTGCACTGAAAACTGAAGGATATCATCTTTTATGGTGTAGCCATAAAGTAATTTAATTTTGGTTATTTTTCTGAAGTTTTACTGGATTGAGGTTAACCTCCTGTGTTCCAGTTTCCACTGTTAAAATATATACATTCAAACAGTTACAATAATGCATGTGCATTTCTGTTCTGTTCCAGTAGGGCACACTGTGGATACATTTCAAGCACTTTGCAAAAACCATTTTCAACACACGTCTGTACAGACCAGTTTGACATGCACATGACATACAGTTGTAATACATTTGTAACACGAGTATTTTATATGAATCATGTTGATATTCACAAATTACATATAATTATTTACAAAATTCCAGATAGCTAGGCTGGCAGTATCTCTCTTTGTCACAAGTATGATTACATTTATATTACAGAATTAAATGTTTTGAAGGAATTATTTATACAGCAAGAGCATGACTGAATGTATATTATGTCATTGGCATTATTTGACAAGTTAGGACAGCTGTGAGGTACTTTATGTAAGCAAGATTGCAGAAACTGAATAAAATAATGCATTAACATTGCTATGTATTGAAAAAGAAACAAGAATGCACACTATAGTCATGGTCTTGGATGCTCTCAGTTCAGGAACTATATGATTTCTGTGATTGAGTGGATTCACCAAAAGTGGTGGAGATTTTAGTGCTCTGCTGGAAAAAAATGGAAATGGATTTGCAACTGAAATGAAATACCTTAAATTTTCTGGGTGTTAATGACATATCAATTATAGTTGCTTAAGTTAAAATAGAAACAAAGAAGATGAGTTACAAAAGTATGTAATGACTGTTACAAATTGCTTTTATCATTGTTTGGTTGGTTGTTTTAAGTCACATGGTGTTTGAATTATGTATATATTAAGCAGTTTTAGTTGATGTTTGGATTATGTATATATGAAGTAGTTTTAGTTGATTTTCATGTTCCAAAGAAATCTTATTAAAGAGTAAAGCACTAAATAGTTATTATTGGCTCGTTTATTTGTTCCATTTCGGTTGTGTTTTTGTTTATTTTATCAATGTATAGGTTTCAGTCTGTACAATTGTTGCTTAGTAATGTCTAGAAAATTTTGACTGTTGTCCAAAAAAAGTTTTAAACTACACTCTCATCCTTCTTCATTCCCTATCATCTATTTTATTCTGCTAGTAAATGAGGATTAGGAAAAAAAACAATTTGGCCAGGGACATCTTTAGGAGGGTTAGAGTGAGTTAAATGGGGGTCGGGGGTGAGAGAATTGATGGATAGAAGGGTTAAGTATAGTGATAAGAGATAGGTTAATTAGGCTTTGAGAAGTGATGGATTAATTTGTGAAGGAACTTTAGAGGAAGTAAGGTAGATGTAGGGTAGGGCTTAAGTATTATAGTATTGTAGTTGCAATAAAAATTCATATTTTGGCATGAGTTTGCAAGGTACAGACATACTTCTGAGACTACCTATGGTGAGCATGTAGAGTTTGCAGCAATGGTGGGAGGCCATTGTGGTGCAGGTGGAAGAGTTGTTCCAGGAGGTGCCTAATGCTGACTCCAGGATGACAGATGATGTAGGGGAAGACCAGGTCGGTGACTCACGGGAAGAGATGTCTGTCGAGAAAGGAGGTTGCAGTTGATTCTTCAGTGGTTGGAGTGAATCCAGATGGAGTGACAGGTGATGATCTATCACTGGGTGTTCACTTAGGCAGGCCAGGTCTGGAGTGTGTGGTGGATGATTGTAGAACAATGGGATTGGAGGTTTGTCAGGGTTTGGGTGATGCTAGGAGATCTCTGGGGGATGAGCAGGGGTGTCACGAGCCAGGTGGGGGAGAAGCAATTAGGAAAGACAGCTCAGCATTGTTAGTGGGCAGTTTGGGTGCTGTATTTTCAGAAGTGGGATCTAATTTTGGCATATGGCAGGGCAATTGGTTAGCTACTTAGGCTTTAGGGCAAGGAGCAGGGGCGGTGTTTCTGACTGCTCTCATTTTATCCTTAGTTAAGGAGAAGATTTGGAAGAGAGAGTATGTTTATGTTTTTGAATTGACACAAAATGGGTTTAGTGACTGCTGGAATCAGAGTTGGCAAACATTAAGGATCTATTTGCTGCTTTAGCAGCATTAGGGAGGAAGGGATTAGGTAAGTTGTGACCTAGGACGTGGGATAACTGGGTAGTAGGTTTTGTTTACTATATGGCAGTTTTGCTGGAAAAGGATGCTGCTTTGGTGTTGCCCTTCTGGGTTACTTTCTTACAATTCAGGACGATCAGTGTTTGTGGCTAGGGACTGCCTGGTTATGGTATAACCAGAGATTTCAGAAACAGAAAGCAGTTGATCACTCGCTACACTAGGAGGTTCGACATCCGGACATATGGCTTGCTACTGTGATGGATAGCTATGAGGGGAGTGCTAGAGGAGGAAAGGTAGGGGGAGAAGGGGGGTATGTTGGGGTTTTAATGCAGGAAGTTGCTCATGGGCAGGGTGTACATTGCTGGATGTTTGTTCAAAGTGTGTGGGGAACCATCCAGCGGGGCAGTGGGAGGATTATTTGATGACTGTGGGTTTATTTTCAACTGAAGGGGGTATTTTCCCTTCCCAAAGTTTCAGACCTTAGAGGTAGAAGCAATTTCCAAGTGTTACAGGGTGAGATGTCTTTTTTGGGGGGGGCTAGGGGACAGACTGGGGAACATTCCTCCGTTAAGGTGGAAGTATTGATGCATATGCTCCAAAGCTCCAGTGATTTCTTGATTCTTCTCTTAAAGAAGAAATATTTGAAGGTTTTTCTTGGGGGGTTTCTATTAAATCAAGGGTGGTGGGGGATATGGTAGCTTGTAGAATTTTCGATCTGCATGGGGGAAGGAGGTTGTCTTGGAGAATTTGGTGGAGAAGGCGCAACTAGCGGGTAGGTTGTTGGGTCCTTTTGACAGCTCCTCCCTTGAGAGTTTTAAGGTTTCTCCATTGGGTTTGATTCCGAAGAAAGTGGCTGGTGAGTTCAGGTTGCTTCACCAGTTGTCATACCCAGAAGGGAGCTCTGTTAATGATTTCATTTCAGTTGAGGATGCCAAGGTCAGCTATGCATCTTTAGATGACACTGTGAAGGTTATCCGGGATTTTAAGAATCCATGGCTAGTGGACACTGAATCTGCTTTTCACCTTTTGCCAGTCAGATGGGAAGAGTGGCCATTATCAGGCATGGTAGTGAGGGGGGCAAATTTTACTTCGATAAGGCTATACTCTACTTTTGAGAAATTCAGTACTGTTCTTCATTGGGTATGGCAGTAACAGGTGGGTGCACAGAGGGCTGTGCATTACTTAGATGATTTTGTGTTGGTGGGGGAGGGATTTGAGGGAATTTTTGAAGGTTTGAGAGAGTTTCTGGGGATGTATGATGCATTGGGGTCCCATTGGTTAGGCATAAGTTGGGAGGCCCGGCCAAAGCTTTGGATTTCTTGGGTTTATTAGTGGATGCAGAATGGGTTGTTTTACTTGCCTACTGATAAGATAGCCAGACTGAAGAAGAAGATTGTGAGTGGTGTGTGTAAGGATAAGGTATGGATTTGGACAGTTATGGAACACTTAGGGCTTTTGAATTTTGCATGTTGGGCAGTTCATCCAGGGCATACTTTTTGTAGGTCAGTGGCCTTTTTGATGAAAGGAGGGAAGAGCAAACATCATTGGGTTAAGATTAACAAGTTGGCATGGTCTGATTTGGCTCTTTGGTTATCATTTGTGGAGCAGTTTAATGGAGTTTCTTTTTGGCAGACAGACTGGGTTGCTCAAGAGGAGCTGCAGTTGTTTATGGATGCATTTGGAGATATTGGAATGGGTGCATTTTTTGGAGGAGAATGGTTTGCAGCTCGTTGTCTGGTGGACTGGAAGGATGAGTTAAAATGAGATGCTGCATTTCTAGAGTTAATGTCAATCTGGGTAACGTCAGTAGTTTGGAAGGACAGGTTGAGGGAAAAGAGGATAATTTCCCATTCAGATAACATGGCAGTGGTGCGGGTTTTGCAGACAAAGACTGCTAGATCTGAAAAGTTGTTGTTAGTTTTACATAAGTTAGTTTTGCAGAGTTTGATAATTCATTTTTCATTCACAGGTGTGCATGTGGCAGGGGTTAGCAATGCAATTGCTGGCAGTTTGTCTCTATTTCAGTTTTCCATATTCTGACAGTTGGTTCAGGGGGCAGATGAAGTGCTGGTGGTTTTGCCAGAAGAGGTGTGGCATTTTAAGTTGATGTAACCAGGTGGTTGGCGCAGCAATCATGGGTGGCATCTACCAGTAAAGGGTATGGTAGGGCACGTTAAGATTTTGGAAAATGTATTTTGCAATTCCCTGAGGAAGAGGGGGTTTGGTCAGAGGAAGTATTGCTTTGTTACTTGGCTCAGATTTGGGGGCAAGGTAAAGCAGTACAACTGGTTAAGGTGGATTTGGCGGCAATTAGTATATTTCCACAGGTGGCTGGGTTGCATGATTTCGCAAAGTCTTGGATGGTAAGGCATAGTAGGTAATATGTTGAGAGGATGGGGAAGAGAGGCTGGAGTGAATATGGATATCCACTGGCTGTTGACAAGGCAGATTTTGAAAGTTTTAATGAACGGTTTAGCTTTACTGGTGGATGTGTCAGTGGACTATGTTATGTGCCTTACTTTGTGTTTATGGATTTATTTTGGTACATTTTGGGTATCTGAGCTGTTAGGGTCATTAGTTTGGAGTAATGGAATGATTTTTGTAGGGTCAGTGCACACTGGGTTAAGTAGGTCTAAAATAGATCAGTTGGGGAAGGGTGTGCAGATAGTTCTGAGGAAGGACAGGAATGCAGGGCTTTGTCTAGTGGGTTGGGCTACTGAACTGATATAGACTCAGGTGGGGAGTCCTCATGATTTGGTTTTTCAGTTGAGAGAGGGTAGGATGGTAACAGGTACTCAATTTGTACAGGTAAGAAGAAGTGCATTCCGATGTAAGGGTTTTCCAGTTGAGAGGTTTTCTGCTCATTCTTTTCATATTATTAGGGCTTTGGATTTGACAAGGGAAGGAAGATCCATTAAGGTCATTAGGAGAGTGGGGATGTGGTCTTCCAATGCCTTTTTATCTTATATTAGATAATGGATTCAATTGCATTAATTTTTTTTTGTCTTTCAGGAAATCAGATTGTCATCTTGTGCTATTTGTACATCCATTGTGCAGAGAAGTGGGCAACAGTTAGGACAGATGGAAAGAACTTGGGTTTGTGTCGATTAGGGTGGAAAGTTAGTGGCATGGGATTAGAGCTCTTACGTGGACTCAGTTTATGGATGAAGTTGAAGTGGTAAAGTTATGAGTAGATCTTCCTCAAATATTGGTGATACAATTAGGTGGTAATGACTAAGGCATATAACAGTTTGTGGATAAGATAAGGGAGGATTTGTTAATGTTGCAGACACTATGTCCAGGTATGTCTATTTTTGGAGAGAATACCACATTTGAGTTGGAGGAATGCTGCTATTTTTAAGGCTTTGTAGCACAAGGGGAGGTTTGTAAACTACAGGTTGGCATGGCAGTTGGGAACTTTGGTCATGTATATGATAGACCATAAGGATTTCAATAACAGGGATTCTGTTTGGTTTAAATCTAATGGGATACATTTGAATGACTCTGGTTTAGATTTATTTAACATATATTTAAGATTATTTTTAGAAGCTTTGGTAAAAGTTCTTCTGTAGAGGTGGGGGAACAGACTGTGGTCAGGATGGTTGGAGGAGAAGAGGGACAGGATTTTCCTCTTCTGTTCCCCCTCTTGGTGATGACATTGATATTATGAGTTTTGGGAATGAAAGTGAGCTGTAGGATACTGCTTGATAAAAATAAGTGAGTAGAGCATGGATGCTGCTTATTTGGACAGATTGAGCGGATCAGCTGCCCTGATGGATGCCAGGTGGATTTTCATGTTGCAGTTATTCTTATTACAGTTAATTAAATAAAGTAATCAGCTTGTGTGTGAATTTAATAAAAATTGTCAAATGTCTTTTGGCGTCATTGTGCATTATTGAAGGGGATTGGGACAATATGTATTGGAATTTTTTTATAGATTTCAGTATTATAATAAAAAAGATACACCATCAATAAATATGAAATACTTAGTACAAGTTTTTAAACAGACATTCATTAAACTAATTAGGATATAATCATAAAAACATCCACGAATCCCAATATAATATTAATTTTCTGATTCTAAGAATTAAAACTTAAAACATTTTTATAACTATAAAAGTTTCATTACCAACATCATAAAAAATCCCTTTCCCATCTTCATAACAAATAATTTATAACCATCATAATCATAACTGTAACCATGAAATGGTAGCGTATCAGGATCCAACTACGAACAGCACAAAACAATTATATCCAAACACCCTGATCTTGAACACTAGGACTCCGCAATGAAGCTAGGCAAATTGAGCCAATATAAATAGTATTTTATTATAAAATCACAGATTTAGCACTTTCATCAACTCTGAATGTTGACTTCATCAGAATACTTAAAAACTACTAATAATCGTTTTTATACTGTTAAATTTTGGCACCAACAAGGCTAAGCCAATCACCATTAAGTAACACATTAAAAGAAATAGCTGAAGCTAAAATTACTAAAATGCATATTCAATGCTTAAATAATTCAATCTGCATCATTTTAAAATAATAAATGGATACAATAATTGAATGTACTTTACAATATCAACAGTCCAATAATGCAAGAGAAATAACATATATAAAAAATATATAAAATAATGTTATAGTATCTAATATACACATGTTCATAATTTGGCAAGTAATATAGGTTTGATGGGTATACTATCATTCAAGCCAGGGAAGTTAGTAGCATCTAGGAGTAACTGCCACTTAACTTCTTTTTCTCCTAGTAATGCTTTTATGTTACCTCCCCTGGGGTTAATGTACACCTGTTATTTAGACATGTTGGATAGATTATATATGCAAAACAATTGTTTAGACATACCAGGCTAATATAATACTTTGCATGCAATAAAGGAATAAAATCACATAATGAGCTCTAACTAAAAAAAAAATAGTTGAAAGAACGAAACAAAGAAGTAAACAAGGTGCATTATGTCTTTAACAGCTGTAAATCCTGTGAATAAATCATTGCTGCTGCCCTTAAATGGTTTCAGTTATATCTCTTCTAGATTTGTTAATGGTATTTTGAGGAAATATGGACAAGATTAACAGGCTGCAAAAGGGAGGCCCACAGCAGAGTGACGAACACCACAGGTTAGGGAAAACAGTTTCTGGATAAAGAACTACTTGCTATGGAGTAAACAATGCATACAGGAAGGAAAAGGAGGTAAAGTATCTTGTCACCATGCCCTGGAAGGCAGAAAGCAAACCCCCTAGCATTCTAGAAGAATCTTGGAAAATGGATGAAATCAGTGAAGGCATTTGTTTGATGACTGGACATTAGTAAAGTCCTTCTTAAATGTGCTGCTTTTCTATGGAATTGTTAAGGTTAAGTACAGAAAAAAATAACCAAAATAAAAGCTAGTGCAAATCTCAGATTTTTGCTTTTCCTGTAGTGTGGGGTAATACCTGAAGTGATGTGGGCATTTATTAGTAACAGGACATCGATCTTTTCTGCAGAGGTTTCAGTATACAAGGAAGACGTGCAAATGCTTTATTGGGAAGTATTCAAACCAGGTGCAAAAATGAGCAGGCAAGTATCTGTTAAATACCCAAAATGCAGCTGTTACTGAGGTAACTACTAACATGGGATAAGGATATACAGAGAAAAACACCTGCAGTGAAATGACTGGCAAAGCTAAAAGGAAGCCTGGCATTAAAAAAAGCATCTGAATAACAAAATCTTCAACAGCAGCAACTTTGCTGGAGATGGATACTTAGACATTGTATATTTGCTCAAAGTATGTATGCAGCAAGCTATGACAAAGATATCACAATATCAGGCTATAGAAGTGGCAAAAAAGTACAGTTGTGTAAAATCTTGCCATAAGAGTAAATGTCCTTATCTTCACTATTACATTATTCTTTACAATAGCGATCCTCTGCCAAGGTCAGCCCAATGCCTGGCAGGTATACCAAAGGCTTTAGGTTTTAATGGGTACTCTGTACTTCACACTTATGCTCCCTGTACACAACATAGGGCATAAAGGTGACGTCTGGACATACCATCCTCAGAGCTTAAAAGCCCCAGTAGGAATGACAGTCTAAGGATATCATCAGGCAACAGGCACATCCAGAAGAAAAAGAACCAGGGGGAGGAGGGAGGGAATTGAATACTGCAACAGTAAAGAGAAGGACATCTACTGTTATGGTAACCTTTTACACAACTGTACTATGTCCTTTCTTATCATTGTTGCAGTATTTTTTACAATAGGGAGAGTACAATAGCTCAGGAAGAAAATTAGGAGGAGGAAGGTCCAGCAGGGCCGTCTATGAAGCCAGGAAGAAAAACCCTGGAAAAACCAGCTCTGGCCCTAGAAATCATACACAACTTATAGTGCTTGGTAAAAGTGCACACAGACATCCAGGTAGCTGCCTCAAGAATAGAACTAGTATCCAAACCCTTGAAAAAAGCACCAGAGGAAGCCACAACCCTAGTAGAATGAGCCTTAACAGAAGAAAGAAGGCTCTTCCCATGAAAAGAATAGTTAAAAGAAACAGTTTTACATATCCAAGAATAAATGGGTCTATATTAGATCACCGAATGCTTAAAAAAGTGAACGGTGATTAATCGACCCTATGTAAGTGAAAGCTTACAATTTCAAACTGTGAGAGCAGAGATTTTTTTCCCAGGGAAAGAATTCACTTAAAAGCCGCTTTGATATTTTGCCGTTTCAGGTTTTTGAGTTCGACCAAGACGCATTCAAAAGAATGCATCTTCGGTCTTCTAATAGGGAACCGAATAAATGTTTTGCTTGGAAACAGCCAAACTTAAAGACCTAGGATGAAAAGAAACAAAAAAAATCTGTTCAGATTTATCAAACGCTTTATTTAGTCTTATCCAAATAATATCCAAGCTATGAAAATCCAAGGTGTGAAAAACCTTCTCACTAGCAGATTGTGGAGAAGGGAAAAAGCAGGCAAATGAAATAACTGATTAAGAGACAACTCATTAACCAGCTTTGGCATAAAAGGATTAATACAAAGGGACACCCTGTCTTTATGAAAAACTAAAAATAGAGGAGCAGCCATAAGGGCTTGCATATCAGAAACCCATCTTACAGAAGTAAGGGCCAAAAGAAGAACAGTCTTCAAAAGACAATGCTGTAAGGAAGTTGAAGCAGCAGGCTCAAAAGGAGCCTGAGCCAGCTTTTCTAAAACAAAATTAAGTTTCCAGGAAGGAGTGACAGGCTTCCTGGAAGGCTTAATGTGAATGATACATTTAAGAAACTGTTTGGTCTCAAATTTAGAGGCTGAAGGGGAGACAAAAGCAGACAAGCAAAGATAGCTGATAGGTGGGCCTTAACAGAAAAATATGCCAACCCAGTACTGAGCAATTCACACAAATAAGAGAGAACCAAAGGAGCATGTACAGTAAGGGAATCCAGGTCACGGGAGATAACAAACAGAAGGTCTCTTCCATTTGAACAAATAAGATTTTCTTGTAGTGGGTTTCCTGGCTTCCTGCAGGATCCGACGCACGTCCTCAGGAAAAAAAAGGTGTCTGAAGGTGATCAAAACCCTATCACCCACAGCGTCAGTTGATGTGAGACCCCTTGTCTAAAATCAGTTTGGTAACCAGCAAGCAAATGAGCATTCGGATCAAAAATCAAAGATGGCGTTTAGACTGGTGACAAAGTAGTTCTGAGCATGCTAAGTCCAGATGTCACCTTTATGGCCTATGCCATGCATGGGAAGCATACATGTGATGTATGGCATACCCATTACAACCCAAAGGCTTTGATATACTATGCTAAACATCAGGCTACCCTAGGCTGGAGATCCCTATTGCAAAAAAAATACTGCAACAGTGATATGGAAGGACATCTGCTGTTTTCTGTATACTCTTTCAGAGTCTGTTCTGTATCACTTATAATAACTGCTCTTACTGTAACCCTCATGCATCTGTGATTCTTTTTCTGGGTTATGGATGAAAAAACTCCTTGGGTCAGCCTGTTTACCTAGTGAACAAATAAGTAAATGAAAAACGATGTATGGCATGAAGAACATGGATGGTAATACAGGGATATACAAAGAAGAAAGTTGAAGGAGAAATGCTACCCTTACAAATAGGGGATAATGGCAGCAATGTTTGGCAGGCAAGTAAAGCCAGGAATAAACACCATTTGACAGATAATTGGACACTGGGTTCCAGGGAGTTTGTAGAATGACAGCCATTGCAGAAGTGGGATATGGAGGTGTTAGATGGTCCCTTTACAGTATGCAATGCATGAATCATGCTAAACAGGGGTCTAGGAAATTGTTCTGAAGTAACAAATTAAATCAACATAAGCAAGTTCAAAGAGTTGAAAACAAAAAACTGTCAAAATCATTCCATAAAAAGACATTGTCATCAAAACTGTAAGAACACAATACTCAGAATTATCATATTTAGCTGCTACAATTAGGAGTCTGTTGGCTACTTGCAATTAAGTATTATAACTACTGACCATGAAGCAAAATCCACCACTTCTAAAGGAATGCTCATTCTATTCTTGGAATGTGGACTCCCAACAGTGACCAAAGGGTCCTTTATCAATTGAAACAGGCCACCAATACTGTAAGATCTGCAGATATGTGGCTGGTCACCACTCATTCAGCACCACTGTATGATCTTTGTAATGTCCATAGAGCCGACATGGCCTGCTAATCATTAGTTTGCAACATTCTTTATCTGGGTCACTACAACCTATCTTACAGGTCTCAGTCAAAGAATAAGATATTGGTAACTGGAACCATAATACTTGAGTAACTTGTACAAGAACAATATTAGCCATATTTTTATTCACGGCAGCATTTGACCAAATGGCATTTCACTGAAATGCAATATTTGCATTAATCAAGTTCAACCTTAGGAACTCAGCTCTCAGCAAACTACTTATAAATAAATAACCTGATTTCAATTTGATGTGGGAAATGAATACAAAAGATGATGGCTGGGACATTTTGCGGGAGCTGTGACCAATGGCAGGATGATTCTCAATGCCTTACAGGTGAAATGCTGATAAGTTTTAAAGCCCTTTAGAGGTGAAGTATAAATATATTTCTCTCATGTAAGTGTACAGATCATGGAGTTTGCAAAATGTGGTCATCTTGCAAATGAAATTCTACTTAGTGTAATTCAAGAAAAATATAGTCATTAAATAAAGTCATATATGATTAAAAGACTTTGAGTGGGGTTACATTAGTTAAATAATGGATCATCTAACAAATGGATAAGTAAATAGGGAAAAAAAAAACAGAGGAAAAGAGAGAGATGTTGAAAGAACATACAGCTCTTTGCAGAGCAGAACCAAAGTGAAATCCCTGGAAACCTCTATGGTTCTGAAATGATGCAATAAAGGAAGCGAAAAAGTACTGCATTCAGAAATAAGAGAAATATAAAAAAGGTAGGCTTGGGAACAGTGGGCTATATTATTTGAAAAAGCCTCAAATTAATGAAAAATAGGCACCTCTGTTTCAAAGGGAATATAGGTACATTTACCAATGATAAGTACAAAGATGGAAGTGAAGGCATAGAACGCCTGAAAGAAATGCTGAAATAATATCCACAGTGACTATTCAAAGAATAGAAATGACTCGTCTGGAACTAAAAAACTATAAGCACTCTTGATTGAAAAAGGAAGATGAATACATTTTAAATAATAACACAATTTACCTAAGAATACAATAAAAATTAGAGACGGTCACTGGTACTAATTTTAGAGAATAAGATGAGGAGAAAATGCAGTATGAAATTCGGACTAACATACATGCAGTGAACTGGAGTATACGCATACTAGTGTCAGTGTTCAACAACACAGGGGACATTCACAATTGTGGGCAGTACAGCAGTATCAAACTCCTGTCACACTGCGTGAAAGTTCTGGAGAGAGTGACAGATAGGAATATGCAGAGTACTAGGAAGTAAGATGGGGATGAGCAGTTCAGATTCAGATCAGGATGCAGAGCAGCTGACCCAGTATTTGCAATCATAAAGAAAGTTGAGAAGACAATAGAGAGGAGGAAAAAGTCCAATGAAGCATTCCTAGATTTGAAGAAAGCACATGACAAAGTCCCAGGAAAGCTGATTTGCCAGTCCTGCAGTGGTTCAAAGTCATAGAAACATTACTAGAATTAGTGCAAACTATGTACAAGAACCAAATGACTCAAGTTCGAACAGTGTTTGGCCTCACAGAGGGGTGCTCAGTGGGAGTGGGTGTACATCATCTGAGCCCACTGCTATTCATACTGGTGATGGACTATGTTAACAAACAGGTCAGAGGGGGCAGATCAACAAAGTTAATGTATGCAGATGATGTGATATTGCAGGCAGACTGAGCAAGAACTTCAGCAAAGGATAGTGGAATGGAATGCAAAATTGAAGGCACATGGGATGAAAAGTACAGATGAGGCATTTGTAATGACAGCAAATGGTGGAGTTCGGAAGAAGCTTTGAACTGAGATAGAAGAGAAAGCAGTAGAAGAGGGTAACAGCTTCAATTATCTGGGAGGGGTAGTTGAAGAGAGGGGAAGTCTGAATGAGGAGGTCAAAGCTACAATCAGAGGGGCTGCAGCCAATTGGCATAGAGTGTCAGGTGTAGTTTGTGACAGAAGAATGTCAAAAAAGAAATAAGGTAGACCACACAGTGGTGCAACTAGTACAACTGTATGGTATAGAAAACTGGGCAGTGAAGGCAGAGCAGTTGAGGAACCTAGAGGTGATGGAGATGAAGTGCCTGAGACAGGTGATAGGATGCACACTATGGGACAGATGAAGAAATGAGGACATAACAGCAGAAGCCAAAGTAACTCCAATTACAGATTATGGTCATTTGGACAAATGTGTGGAAAAGCAGAAGACAATCTGGTGAAGAAGGTATAGGACAGATAGGACGAACTCAAGAAGAAACAAGGGCATCCAGCAAAGAAGTGGAAGTACTGTGTGAGAGAAGACCTGTAACAGTCAGGCATAAGTGTTGAAGAAGGTAGGAGAGTGTCAGTGAGCTGAGAGAAATGGTGACAGTTGACATGACACGCTGACCTTTTGTACAAATTGGGAAAGGGGGGGTTGATGATGATAATGATGATGAAGATAATTATAGACTTCTTAACTTGAATTCAGTAGTATTGGCAATATTAGGATTCCTCCTTACAGAAATATGTATAGTACCTTTTGAAGGCAATGCGTCAAAGAACTAAGACAACACGTGAGTTCAGTCATATCTGGTAAGTCAGGTAAGTCATACAGGTTTATTTGATTGGGTAGCTAAAGGAACTGACCAAGACAACAGTTCTGATCATAGTTAGCTACATTTACAAACTCTTGCAATAAATCTATATACTTGACTAAAAACACAGCTGTATATTAGATGTCTAAGTCTCAAAACAAAAGACTGTATAAAAAAAGTTTGATGTAGACACAAGTAATAGTGAAGAGTATGTCCTTTATGTAGGAGATGATTTCTTATAATGAATGTCAGAGTTCTGTATGTAGACAGACCTTGTTTTAATTGTTACAGATTACATTTTTCTGATACAAGAATTGTTACTATCATAACTTTTGCTTCACTACTACCATCCTTTGGTTCATCATCTCTGTTCCAAACAAGCATTATGATATACATACAGCCTGTCTGTTGCAAATGGTGCAGCTGCTTTCACTGCCTGCAAGCTGCCACTTAGAATTTAGCTATATGACATTGGGATGAATTAGTCTAAGAAGAAGAAATGAAAAAAAAAAACATGTAATTTCTTTTCAAATTTCTTAGTAAAAGTCACAGTGGCCATAGACTAAGCAAAACAAATTAAACTTCCATCACCTCATCCATAGATTCCATTTTGTCCAGGAGGCATTTAATAATTCTAAGGTCAGATGAGAAATATAATCCTTCATGCATGCCCTACGTCTGTCATGAGAACTTTTCTCAGTTTCCTGTTACTGGTATAACTATGTTGATAGCTACTCTGGGATCATCTTTAAGCCCGAACCACCTTGGACGGCTCCTTCTAAACTGAAGGAACTGTGACCCTGCTCTGAGGATCTCACAGATTATTGACCTCCTAACACCATTTAGAGACTTACTGCAGTGACTCCATGGAGGACCTCCGTGGCAGTACTTGTACATATGATCTTATTCTTTCGTCATTATACACAGCTTATGATCACATGTTAGGATGTGGACAATGACTGAAAGGTAAACAAAGAACTTCTTCTGAAAACTCATCTTCCCTTCCACCACCAGCACATCAGTCTGGTGCCTGTAAGACAGTAGCTGTACTGCTTTACTTGGCAAACTGAGGTCTGACCTTAATGCAAAACCTGACTGTCCTGGTAAGATGAGGCAAACATATCTGCAGTAATTGCAAATAAAAGAAAAAAATACCACTATGTTCCAAAGAGAGAAAAATGCCTCCTATTTTTGTTATGTCCTATTACGTCAGGGAAATGAATAATAGGAGTTATGACAAGATGCACATTTATCAGAGTCTAACCCCTTGAATTAAATGAACCTAGTCTTCATATAGGGAGTGCACAGAATGCAGCAATGGTGTTACCAGTTCATAATCCCACAGGACTTCCAATAGCACATGTCAAAACAGATGGCTATAAGCCTTCCCAAGTTCACTCAAAACATTCTTTGTTCAAAATGACGATCACCAGCTCAGTGAACAGTTCCTTAGATACTGTTAATATTGTCAACACCTCCAGATGGGTGTCATCCATGCTTGTGGCCTTAACACTACAGAGTTATTGGACTGTTACAATGACTTCAACTACATTAATGGACCCAACCCAACTGAGATTTCAAGTACTTATTTCTGACAGGAAGATCTATCCCTTGAGTTATGGAGTTCCTCAAAATTATCCTTACACTTCAAAACAATTTCCCCAGTAGTGATCAAAACTTGTCTTCCTTGTGTATTGCAGCATGTATGAGGTTATGGTCCTGTTTTCTCCTCTAAGGTACTGAATGGTTTGTTCAAACTTCATCAATCTCACCGCAGTCTTTCTCCACCAAATTTTTTACGTCGGCAACTGCTGTAGCTAAAGCCTTTTAGTTCTATTGGTACTTCTAAGCTGAATCAGAACAGCCCTCTCAGCATTAGTCAGAAGACCAACCTCTTCACAGTGGCAGTTTCCCTCAGCACTGGAGTCCAATACCAGGTATTAGAGTTATTTATGTGATATGCTCTGACAACAGTGTGATCACAGCTTGCTGCAACTACCTCATAGAGTAAGGGCTTGAAAATGTTCCATTCTGACTCAGTGTCCCCAGATCTACTTGGAAAATATTTGAGGTTTTCTCAGTGAGCTCCTCCAGCGAGTATGACTATGACACAGTGCATGCTGGAGTACAAATGCCCATGAAAGACATGCAGACTTGATGGAACTTGCTACACATGCTTCTGTCATGGAAAAGACTCTGGCATCCCCAATCACCTAGAATGATGTCTAGATTCAGGGAAAAGATAATTGAATTTAACAATTAGTTAAGTAGCTGGTGTTAATCCAAGGGAGTCAAGTACTTAATCTGGGACAAGATGACAACAATCCTACTTTCTTTGTTAAGCATGGCCTGTACCTCTTGTTGAAGGGCTTCTATATACAGGCCAAAACCTTTTCTTCCTCCATTACGCCTTTTTTTAGGGAGAGTTCATTTAATGAACAAACTGACAAATCAGATCATAAAATGCATAACATCAAGGTGGCGCTTCTCAGTACCATGAGTCTTAATAACAAACTGCTCTGTTTGAAGGCACTTCTGCATTTGGAATGAGTCAGTGTTTGTATAGTCACCAAGTCAAGTCATAGTTCATGTACAATGACATCACCCTATCCACGCCATGGTTCTGTGCTTGTCACAACTTTACGCCACTGGTAATGGCAGAGATGTCTCATCCCTTCCAAAAGAGTACCCCATGATACACGCAGCAGACTCACCATACTTCAGTTCACACTAGGTATGTCAGAGTTTCAACTTATAGCTAGTTTACAGTCCTGTTCTTTGTCCCTACTGGATCATGAAGACTTTCTGGCATTCCTTGAAAATATCCCTATAAGAGATGGTCCTTTAATTTGAGCTGACTGTAACTATCCTTCTGTGGACTACAGTACCTGCACTTCTTAGTGTATGCATTTTTCTGAGATTGGCTTAATGAGAATTCCCTCAGTCAAATTATCTGAAATCTCACCAGGTGCAGCAATATCCTGGACTTAGTTCTCACAAATTTGGCTCTAGCATGTTCCTGCCTCTGGTTGACTTTCATTAGTTAAGTTTTATTACAAACGGGTTCCCCTTACCGTCAGAATATTCACTCCCCTTGGTAACCAAAAACACCCTGTTTAGAGACTGTCTTTTACCGTCGTATAACAAAAATCTTAAAATACACTCATGTTAACCCCACAGTGGGTTCAGGATATGCAGACAACTATGCTAGGGATCTTTATGTCACTTAGATAAATTCTTTGACAGAACAGTCCCCAGCAGAACCAAATCAAGTGGAAAATTCAACAACAAACCACTTTGATGGTCAGTGGGTATTAACAAATTATTCAATAAAAGGAAAGAAATGCTTAGATCCCATCACAAGGAGAGTAGGAAATGCCTCACCAAGAAACTGAATGTAGCTATAAAGACCAGCAAAGCATCCCATGAACTTTGGCTTGCTTCTGAGGCTATGGACAATTGCAAGTACATATTTAAGTACATCAGAAAATGAAGGAGTAATTCATGCAACTTCTACAAACTTATGTATAATGGCACCTCCCATTCCAAACCTAAAGACATTGCCAACATACTATCAAATCATTTTCCTGCAAATTATTCCCTTGAAACTATCATTCCCATTCCAAATACCCCTGACTCATTTTCCTTCCGTACCATCTCTAATAATCACATCCTTAAAGCACTCTGCAAGACCAAGAACACCTCACCCATGGGTCCCCCCATGCTGGATTGCCTAATAAACAATTACCAAGCAGGCTACTGATGATCCCCTCCGTAAATTGTTCTGCCTAAGCTTTGCCACTGGACATGTTCCCAAATCATGACACAATGCGGTAGTGATGCCCCTTCATAATGGTGGCTCTACCACTGACCCAGGAAACTACAGACCCATTAGACTTCACAGTCATCTGTAGAGTCATGAAATACATCACCACTGACCTTATAAGAGCAGAACATTAAAAAATCAATCAGGCTTGACCCACAAGAATCCAAATTTGCTAAAGGTAGGTAATGCTTTTAAATTGTGTCTGCTTCTTTGAAAAAGTAACACAGACAGTAGAAAATGTTTGCACTGTTCATGCTACCTACTCAGATCTGGCAAAGGTGTTTAACACCATAACGCATGATGGGATTGCTAAAAAGCTCATTACCTTAAACATTCATCACTATGTGGTAAGATGGACTGCACCCTGGTTTAAGGTTAGAATACATATTGTTAGGGTTGGTGATGCTGTTAGGACAATATAGGCAGTTGCATTCCCCAGGATACCATACTAGGCCCCCGTCCTTTTTAGCATTTGTTTTTCTGGCCTAAAAACTGATGACAAGTATCTCTGGCTTACCAAATTCACTGATAAGCTGGGTGTATTAGTTAAATGAACCCGTGATACTAATATTCTTCAAATGGAACTTACATGCAGTAACACCTGGTGCACTAAAGAAGAGCACAAACCAAATGTTAAGAAATGCAGGATCATCTCCTTTGGAAAACAGGAGAGTCCTACTAGCTTCTGTATCAGTGACCCTCCACTCTCCAGTGAGTTTGTGATCTGGGAAGTTATTGTTCTTCTGTACTCTGTCTTGGTCAGAGAGGTTTCAGAAATACTGTATCATTTGTCATGTACTTCGCTAGACATATTAAAAAAATTCAAAAATGGCAGAGATTCCTAACAAAAAAAAAATCTTGGGCCTCAAACAATAAAATCTTAGTTATTAGGAAAGGCTAGAATCACCATCCCTATACTCAGTGTCATACAGGCTCTTGAGACATACCTCTCAACTATCCAGATTTTTGCAGAATGTCCAGATTTTTGCTTCAAATTGCTTGGTCTGTTTCTCATAAAATTTGAGGTTTTCTAGCAAATTGCTAAGGATTGAAGTTACTAAATAATGACATATATTTGAATTTCAAACTTCATATCCTTCAGAAAATGCATGGTAACATAAATTCTATTATTCTATCAACGTTCTAAGTTTATAAGAGCAATATTTAAAATCTGTCCCTAGCTTTGGGCCTTTGTCCCCCCATTATTTTAGGCTTTGTCCAAATTTCTTGTGCTAAGAGGTTGAGAGGTACGTCTAGATGAAGGAAATATGCCATGATTTGTGGACTCAGTGACCCTACTATCTGAGGCCCCCATCTATCTCAATGTATCCAACAGTATATCCAACACTACAAGAGATCTCAGTTTACATCAAATAACAATACTAAATGGAGTTACAGGTTCATCATTCAGCATCTCCTCTTGTTCAAGCAATGTGTCTACATGTTGCCCTTCAGACATAGCTTACACAAACAGACATGTTGTCCTTCAGACATAGCTTACACAAACAGAAGGATGCTGTAAAATACAATGCAAGACTTACAGGTCTTGTCCTCTTTGAAAAGGCTGGTAGAGCCTGAGGATGATTACTGGCAAAGCACGAGTGACCTTTGGTAAAATAGCCGTGTATTTCCTATGATTTCTATGATTCTCAGATGTTCACAAGAGATTTCAATGATTTCTGACTTTCCTCTAGTCAGATTGCTCAATAACCTGTTAAGCAACATTAATTCACTATGAAGTGATGATAGTTTTATTGATCTGTTCTTTGGTTCAGCCACAGACTTCAATAAATAATGGTGAATACAAGATTAAAGGCTCTTTCAGTATGATTAGAATTTTGTTATACACATTAGCAGCACAACATGTTCTCCCAGCGGTTGGATGAGCATTCGAAAGACATGCGTAAATGGGCGAACCTTCGTTGAAGGTTGGACGTCGAGCTGGCACCTCGGCTTTCCTGAAAATGTACTGCCAATCATTAGCGGACCGGAGTTCTGCTGTGGTGACCCCTAACCGGGAAAAGCCGAAAGACCAACAACATCAACATTAGCAGCACAATACAATAAGAAAAACTTCAAAAATTCTGAAGCTTTATACCAGAATAATATCTGAATAGGACACTATTTTAAAAGCTAGGGGACGATGACGTTGTCAAAGTCAGCTTGCCCATCATAAGAGGAAGGAGGAGGAGGTCTGGTCCACTGCACGTCCAGAACCTTTTGGATAGAGGCAGAAGTTTGAGTTCAGGTTCAGTTTTGTTATGGCTTGTTATGTAACTGAAAACCACCCAAAGTTTAAACACACCTATTGAAAACATAAAATAAAAAAAATACTATAATCACAGATTAACAGAAATCAGGCACTGGAAAATGAAAGCATAATTTACATGAAAGTAGTAACAAGTGATACTACATGTCAAATTAAATAAGTTTTTTGAGGAATCTCTTAAAGCCTGACAGTATGAGGGAGTCCTTCATTAATATGGGAAGCAGTTTATGGGGCTTCATAGCCTAAGTAAAGGGAATATATTACAGATGTTTTCAGCTATATCCAGCTCCTCAAGCAACCACAGGAAAGAGGACCATAACAACCTAACCAAACATTAGGGACCAAGAGTTCAGTAAGATATGGGATACTTATTTCATATATAAGGATAAATAAACTAAAAGCAAGATTTTAAAGATAATGTGAGACTGGCAGCTAGTGGGCCTCTGCAAAACCAGAATAGAATGAAGGTAACTAGGAGTACTTGTACATAACTGAGCTGTGGAGCTCTGAATTAGAATGAAGGTAACTAGGAGTACTTGTACATAACTGAGCTGTGGAGCTCTGAATTAGTTTCTTACAATCAAGCTAACTTTTGGTCAGCAACTGGTGCAAGGAATTACAGTAAATAAACCAGAAAGATGCCATGACATACATCACCACTGAAAGATCTTCAGGGAATGAAATCACGTGATGTGAGAGATGGCTTTTCAGGCAGAAGAAAGATAATTTGCTAACAGATGACACCTGACTGCAAAGGGTCAATCCATCATCAATAATCACATGAAGAGTTTTAACCTATTTCCACAAAAGCTGGCTTATCTTCATTATAAATGATGGCTGGATTTAAGACTAGGTAGTCTCAGCCCTTTAACGTGGCACGAACAGTCATGGCAATGGTCTTAGATGTAGTAAGCCATAGATGAATGATAGTTATTTAATTCTGGATGCATTCCAGATCCTTGCCAAGAGAATCCACAGTAGACAAATTATCCTGGGGAAGGAAAGTTAAAGCTGTGT